>NC_056459.1:33721920-33756920 GCF_018296145.1 Oncorhynchus tshawytscha
TCCCTCATGATGCCATCTATTTTGTGAAGTGCACCAGTCCCTCCTGCAGCAAAGCACCCCCACATCATGATGCTACCACCCCCGTGCTTCACGGTTGGGATGGTGTTCTCCGGCTTGCAAGCCTCCCCCTTTTTCCTCCAAACATAATGATGGTCATTATGGCCCAACAGTTCTATATTTATTTAATCAGACCAGAGGACATTTCTCCAAAAAGCATGCAAACCATAGTCTGGCTTTTTGGAGCAGTGGCTATGTATGTATGGCGGTTTTGGAGTATGGCGGTTTTGGAGCAGTGGCTTCTTCCTTGCTTAGCAGCCTTTCAGGTTATGTCAATATAGGACTTGTTTTACTGTGGATATAGATACTTTTGAACCTGTTTCCTCCAACATCTTCAGAAGGTCCTTTGCTGTTGTTCTGGGATTGATATTCACTTTTGCACCAAAGTACGTTAATCTCTAGGAGACAGAACGCGTCTCCTTCCTGAGCGGTATGACAGCTGCGTGGTACCATGGGGTTTATACTTTCGTACTATTGTTTGTACAGATGATTGTGGTACCTTCAGGCATTTGGAAAGTTCTCCCAAGGATGAACCAGACTTGTGGAGGTCTACAATTTTTTTTCTGAGGTCTTTGCTGATTTCTTTTGATTTTCCCATGATGTCAAGCAAAAGAGGCACTGAGTTTGAAGGTAGGCCTTGAAATACATCCACAGGTACACCTCCAATTGACTCAAATTATGTCAATTAGCCTATCAGAATCTTCTAAAGCCATGACATTATTTTCTGGAATTTTCCAAGCTGTTTAAAGGCACAGTTTACTGAATGTAAACTTCTGACCCACTGGAATTGTAAAAATAAATGTTTAAATGTTTAAATGTATTTTGGCTAAGATGTATGTAAACTTTCGACTTCAACTAGGGTGATAATACTGTATATATATATATATATATATATATATATGTATGTTTTCCAGGCACCATCACATGAGCCTGAAGCCACAGACTCTGGCCAAACTCATGTATCTATAATGAATTCAATGCTGCTAAGCGTAATAGGGCATGTTTTCATTTAATTTGTATTTCATTCTAAGTAAGTCACAGCCTGAAGTATAATTGTATTACCGTGGTCTACGTCCCTACCAGCTGAGTGTCGCTCTCCCAAGTGCTTCATAATGTATTTCTTTGTATGCTATAGCCTTAATATTATGAACTGATACGTGTCTACGTCCCTACCAGCTGAGTGTCGCTCTCCCAAGTGCTTCACAATGTATTTCTTTGTATGCTATAGCCTTAATATTGCCTAAATAATTCACTTAAAGCGATGAGTGCTTCTTACATTCACCTTTTCCTGTTTATTAAAATGATTTTCATTCAAATCATATGGTTTGGTTTCAATACTTCAAAACCAAATGGTAGGTCCAGGTAGTCACAAAAAAAAACAGATTGGTTTTGGTTAAACTGTGTTTTTAATTAATTGAGCGAATTCGGTGTTGGAAAGGATGTGGAGCGAAGGGCAAGGAACTCTCCATGAGCGATGAGAGTGATTTCCGACTGCTCAACTCAGCTCGCATACTCTGGTGTGTGTGTGAGTGTGTGTGTGTGTGTGTGTGCCTGTGCGAGTGTGTGTGTGTGTGTGAATAATTAAGCTCCTCTGCAAAGTAGACCCTCTCTCAGTAATGAGGAGACGCTTGCGAGGACAAGGTCAGAACTTAATTCGTCATCGTTAGCCACTAAGTGCAGATGGTGACAAGGTCCTCATTGGGACCCTATTCCCTTTGTAGAGTACAACTCCATAGGCCCTGGTCTAAAGTAGTGTACTATATAGGGCCCTGGTCTAACGTAGTGCACCATATAGGGCCCTGGTCTAAAGTAGTGCACTATATAGGGCCCTGGTCTAAAGTAGTGCACTATATAGGGCCCTGGTCTAAAGTAGTGCACCATATAGGGCCCTGGTCTAAAGTAGTGCACTATATAGGGCCCTGGTCTAAAGTAGTGCACCATATAGGGCCCTGGTCTAAAGTAGTGCACCATATAGGGCCCTGGTCTAAATGTAGTGCACCATATAGGGCTCTGGTCAAAAGCAGTGCACTGATCTCCTACAGTACCAGCCCTCCCTGTTACTACATCTAGTCTAGTGCACTGAAAAGGGAAAAGGGTGCCATTTGGAATGCATTTGATATTATCAGGCATCAGTAGCTAACCTTTTAATGACTAGATCTCCTACAGTACCAGCCCTCCCTGGTACTACACTAGTCTCATAGTCAGTACCAGCCCTCCCTGGTACTACATCTAGTCTCATAGTCAGTACCAGCCCTCCCTGGTACTACATCTAGTCTCATAGTCAGTACCAGCCCTCCCTGGTACTACATCTAGTCTCATAGTCAGTACCAGCCCTCCCTGGTACTACATCTAGTCTTACAGTCAGTACCAGCCCTCCCTGGTACTACATCTAGTCTCACAGTCAGTACCAGCCCTCCCTGGTACTACATCTAGTCTCATAGTCAGTACCAGCCTTCGGTGGTGCTACATCTAGTCTTATAGTCAGTACCAGCCCTCCCTGGTAAGTGACTTCGCTTTAAGTGAATTATTTAGGCAATATTAAGGCTATAGCATACAAAGAAATACATTCCGGCGCCGACAGAGATGGCCGCCTCGCTTCGCGTTCTAGGAAACTATGCAGTTTTTTGTTTTTTTTACGTGTTATTTCTTACACTAGTACCCCAGGTCATCTTAGGTTTCATTACATACAGCCGAGAAGAACTACTGAATATAAGATCAGCGTCAACTCACCATCAGTACGACCAAGAATATGTTTTTCGCGATGCGGATCCTGTGTTCTGCCTTACAACCAGTGCCACGGAATGGTTCCCATGCAGCGACCCAAAAAAACGACTCAGAAAAAGAGGGAAACGAAGCGGTCTTCTGGTCAGACTCCGGAGACGGGCACATCGTGCACCACTCCCTAGCATTCTTCTTGCCAATGTCCAGTCTCTTGACAACAAGGTTGATGAAATCCGAGCAAGGGTAGCATTCCAGAGGGACATCAGAGACTGTAAAGTTCTCTGCTTCATGGAAACATGGCTAACTGGAGAGACGCAATCCGAAGCGGTGCAGCCAGCGGGTTTCTCCACGCATCGCGCCGACAGAAACGAACATCTTTCTGGTAAGAAGAGGGGCGGGGGCGTATGCCTTATGGCCAACGTGACATGGTGTGATGAAAGAAACATACAGGAACTCAAATCCTTCTGTTCACCTGATTTAGAATTCCTCACAATCAAATGTAGACCGCATTATCTACCAAGAGAATTCTCTTCGATTATAATCACAGCCGTATATATCCCCCAAGCAGACACATCGATGGCTCTGAACGAACTTTATTTAACTCTCTGCAAACTGGAAACGATTTATCCGGAGGCTGCATTCATTGTAGCTGGGGATTTTAACAAGGCTAATCTGAAAACAAGACTCCTAAATTTTATAAGCATATCGATTGCGCAACCAGGGGTGGAAAGACCCTGGATCATTGTTACTCTAACTTCCGCGACTCATATAAGGCCCTGCCCCGCCCCCTTTCGGAAAAGCTGACCACGACTACATTTTGTTGATCCCTGCCTACAGACAGAAACTAAAACAAGAAGCTCCCACGCTGAGGTCTGTCCAACGCTGGTCCGACCAAGCTGACTCCACACTCCAAGACTGCTTCCATCACGTGGACTGGGAGATGTTTCGTATTGCGTCAGACAACAACATTGACGAATACGCTGATTCGGTGTGCGAGTTCATTAGAATGTGCGTTGAAGATGTCGTTCCCATAGCAACGATTAAAACATTCCCTAACCAGAAACCGTGGATTGATGGCAGCATTCGTGTGGAACTGAAGGCGCGAACCACTGCTTTTAATCAGGGCAAGGTGTCTGGTAACATGACTGAATACAAACAGTGCAGCTATTCCCTCCGCAAGGCTATCAAACAAGCTAAGCGCCAGTACAGAGACAAAGTAGAATCTCAATTCAACGGCTCAGACACAAGAGGCATGTGGCAGGGTCTACAGTCAATCACGGACTACAGGAAGAAACCCAGCCCAGTCACGGACCAGGATGTCTTGCTCCCAGGCAGACTAAATAACTTTTTTTCCCGCTTTGAGGACAATACAGTGCCACTGACACGGCCTGCAACGAAAACATGCGGTCTCTCCTTCACTGCAGCCGAAGTGAGTAAGACATTTAAACGTGTTAACCCTCGCAAGGCTGCAGGCCCAGACGGCATCCCCAGCCGCGCCCTCAGAGCATGCGCAGACCAGCTGGCCGGTGTGTTTACGGACATATTCAACCAATCCCTATACCAGTCTGCTGTTCCCACATGCTTCAAGAGGGCCACCATTGTTCCTGTTCCCAAGAAAGCTAAGGTAACCGAGCTAAACGACTACCGCCCCGTAGCACTCACATCCGTCATCATGAAGTGCTTTGAGAGACTAGTCAAGGACCATATCACCTCCACCCTACCTGACACCCTTGACCCACTCCAATTTGCTTACCGCCCAAATAGGTCCACAGACGATGCAATCTCAACCACACTGCACACTGCCCTAACCCATCTGGACAAGAGGAATACCTATGTGAGAATGCTGTTCATCGACTACAGCTCGGCATTCAACACCATAGTACCCTCCAAGCTTGTCATCAAGCTCGAGACCCTGGGTCTCGACCCCGCCCTGTGCAACTGGGTACTGGACTTCCTGACGGGCCGCCCCAGGTGGTGAGGGTAGGCAACAACATCTCCTCCCCGCTGATCCTCAACACTGGGGCCCCACAAGGGTGCGTTCTGAGCCCTCTCCTGTACTCCCTGTTCACCCACGACTGCGTGGCCACGCACGCCTCCAACTCAATCAGCAAGTTTGCGGACGACACAACAGTGGTAGGCTTGATTACCAACAACGACGAGACGGCCTACAGGGAGGAGGTGAGGGCCCTCAGAGTGTGGTGTCAGGAAAATAACCTCACACTCAACGTCAACAAAACTAAGGAGATGATTGTGGACTTCAGGAAACAGCAGAGGGAACACCCCCATCCACATCGATGGAACAGTAGTGGAGAGGGTAGCAAGTTTTAAGTTCCTCGGCATACACATCACAGACAAACTGAATTGGTCCACTCACACAGACAGCATCGTGAGGAAGACGCAGCAGCGCCTCTTCAACCTCAGGAGGCTGAAGAAATTCGGCTTGTCACCAAAAGCACTCACAAACTTTTACAGATGCACAATCGAGAGCATCCTGGCGGGCTGTATCACCGCCTGGTATGGCAACTGCACCGCCCTCAACCATAAGGCTCTCCAGAGGGTAGTGAGGTCTGCACAACGCATCACCGGGGGCAAACTACCTGCCCTCCAGGACACCTACACCACCCGATGCTACAGGAAGGCCATAAAGATCATCAAGGACATCAACCACCCGAGCCACTGCCTGTTCACCCCGCTGTCATCCAGAAGGCGAGGTCAGTACAGGTGCATCAAAGCTGGGACCGAGAGACTGAAAAACAGCTTCTATCTCAAGGCCATCAGACTGTTAAACAGCCACCACTAACATTGAGTGGCTACTGCCAACACACTGTCAATGACACTGACTCTACTCCAGCCACTTTAATCATGGGAATTGATGGGAAATGATGTAAATATATCACTAGCCACTTTAAACAATGCTACCTTATATAATGTTACTTACCCTACATTATTAATCTCATATGCATACGTAGATACTGTACTCTATATCATCGACTGCATCCTTATGTAATACATGTATCACTAGCCACTTTAACTATGCCACTTGGTTTACATACTCATCTCATATGTATATACTGTACTCGATATCATCTACTGTATCTTGCCTATGCTGCTCTGTACCATCACTCATTCATATATCCTTATGTACATATTCTTTATCCCCTTACACTGTGTATAAGACAGTAGTTTTTTTGGAATTGTTAGTTAGATTACTTGTTGGTTATTACTGCATTGTCGGAACTAGAAGCACAAGCATTTCGCTACACTCGCATTAACATCTGCTAACCATGTGTATGTGACAAATAAAATTTGATTTTGATTTGATTTGATTTGATTTGGTACTACATCTAGTCTTATTGTCAGTACCAGCCAGTAGGTGTTGATATGGAGGACAGGGTGATTTCCTATAGGTGTTGATATGGAGGACAGGGTGATGTCCTATAGGTGTTGATATGGAGGACAGGGTGATGTCCTATAGGTGTTGATATGGAGGACAGGGTGATGTCCTATAGGTGTTGATATGGAGTACAGGGTGATGTCCTATAGGTGTTGATATGGAGTACAGGGTGATGTCCTATAGGTGTTGATATGGAGGAGAGGACAGAGTGATGTCCTATATGTGTTGATATGGAAGACAGGGTGATGTCCTATAGGTTTTGATATTCTGGAGAGGACAGGGTGATGACCTTAAATTGACACCGCATCAAAACTCAATTTGAACTGTAGAGTTTTCATGGTTGCCATGTTGACAGCTGAAAGTCCAAGACAATGTTATTCTGGATATAAGTTATAATGGAATGCTTGCTTTAATGAGGCCTGTATGGCTCCTACTGAAGGACAGTTTAATGAGGACAGTATGGCTCCTACTGAAGGACAGTTTAATGAGGACAGTATGGCTCCTACTGAAGGACAGTTTAATGAGGACAGTATGGCTCCTACTGAAGGACAGTTTAATGAGGACAGTATGGCTTCTACTGAAGGACAGTTTAATGAGGACAGTATGGATCCTCCTTGCGCTAATGTATATTCCTCCCAATGCCACACTTTCAACCTTCAATTCCATAATGGTTTTGCTTTGTATTTCCTACTGGCCTTTTCTACCAGTCCGCCGTTGAACACGAGTCTCTTCTGATTGGTCTAATTGTTACCGTAGTCTAAAAGCAGGAGCATTGGCCTCTATCTGTGCTGGTGTTTCCTTCTTCTGTCGACTAATGGCTACACAGACTGCACCCTATGGTCAATATAGTTCTGTATTTCCTATATTGACCTAACCTACCAATCCTCTCACTACTGAACTTGTCTCTACAAGTTTCTCCCATTCTTACAAAAGCTTCAGGATAGTAATTATTTACGGGTATATACTGAAACACCTCCTAAGGCGTCTGTAGGAATGTGTTGCTTGTATCTTTTGAGGTCTGTAGGAATGTGTTGCTTGTCTCTTTTGAGGTCTGTAGGAATGTGTTGCTTGTCTCTTTTGAGGTCTGTAGGAATGTGTTGCTTGTCTCTTTTGGGGTCTGTAGGGATGTGTTGCTTGTCTCTTTTGGGGTCTGTAGGGATGTGTTGCTTGTCTCTTTTGGGGTCTGTAGGAATGTGTTGCTTGTCTCTTTTGGGGTCTGTAGGGATGTGTTGCTTGTCTCTTTTGGGGTCTGTAGGAATGTGTTGCTTGTCTCTTTTGGGGTCTGTAGGGATGTGTTGCTTGTCTCTTTTGGGGTCTGTAGGAATGTGTTGCTTGTCTCTTTTGAGGTCTGTAGGAATGTGTTGCTTGTCTCTTTTGAGGTCTGTAGGAATGTGTTGCTTGTCTCTTTTGAGGTCTGTAGGAATGTGTTGCTTGTCTCTTTTGGGGTCTGTAGGGATGTGTTGCTTGTCTCTTTTGGGGTCTGTAGGAATGTGTTGCTTGTCTCTTTTGGGGTCTGTAGGGATGTGTTGCTTGTCTCTTTTGGGGTCTGTAGGAATGTGTTGCTTGTCTCTTTTGAGGTCTGTAGGAATGTGTTGCTTGTCTCTTTTGGGGTCTGTAGGGATGTGTTGCTTGTCTCTTTTGAGGTCTGTAGGAATGTGTTGCTTGTCTCTTTTGGGGTCTGTAGGAATGTGTTGCTTGTCTCTTTTGAGGTCTGTAGGAATGTGTTGCTTGTCTCTTTTGGGGTCTGTAGGGATGTGTTGCTTGTCTCTTTTGGGGTCTGTAGGAATGTGTTGCTTGTCTCTTTTGGGGTCTGTAGGGATGTGTTGCTTGTCTCTTTTGGGGTCTGTAGGAATGTGTTGCTTGTCTCTTTTGGGGTCTGTAGGAATGTGTTGCTTGCCTCTTTAGTGTTCTGTAGGAATGTGTTGCTTGTCTCTAGTGTTCTGTAGGAATGTGTTGCTTGTCTGTTTTGGGTTCTGTAGGAATGTGTTGCTTGTATCTTTTGGGGTCTGTAGGAATGTGTTGCTTATCGAGGATGGTGTCTGTAGGAATGTGTTGCTTGTCTAGGATGGTGTCTGTAGGAATGTGTTGCTTGTCTCTTGGGGTCTGTAGGAACGTGTTGCTTGTCTCTTTTGGGGTCTGTAGGAATGTGTTGCTTGTCTCTTTTGGGGTCTGTAGGAATGTGTTGCTTGTCTCTTTTGGGGTCTGTAGGAATGTGTTTCTAGTCTCTTTTGGGGTCTGTAGGAATGTGTTGCTTGTCTCTTTTGGGGCCTGTAGGAATGTGTTGCTTATCTAGGATGGGGTCTGTAGGAATGTGTTGCTTGTCTCTTTTGGGGTCTGTAGGAATGTGTTGCTTGTCTCTTTTGGGGCCTGTAGGAATGTGTTGCTTATCTAGGATGGGGTCTGTAGGAATGTGTTGCTTGTCTCTTTTGGGGTCTGTAGGAATGTGTTGCTTGTCTCTTTTGAGGTCTGTAGGAATGTGTTGCTTGCCTCTTTTGAGGTCTATAGGAATGTGTTGCTTGTCTCTTTTGGGGTCTGTAGGAATGTGTTGCTTGTCTCTTTTGGGGTCTGTAGGAATGTGTTGCTTGTCTCTTTTGGGGTCTGTAGGAATGTGTTGCTTGTCTCTTTTGAGGTCTGTAGGAATGTGTTGCTTGTCTCTTTTGGGGTCTGTAGGAATGTGTTGCTTGTCTCTTTTGGGGTCTGTAGGAATGTGTTGCTTGTCTCTTTTGGGGTCTGTAGGAATGTGTTGCTTGTATCTTTTGAGGTCTGTAGGAATGTGTTGCTTGTCTCTTTTGAGGTCTGTAGGAATGTGTTGCTTGTATCTTTTGAGGTCTGTAGGAATGTGTTGCTTGTCTCTTTTGAGGTCTGTAGGAATGTGTTGCTTGTCTCTTTTGGGGTCTGTAGGGATGTGTTGCTTGTCTCTTTTGAGGTCTGTAGGAATGTGTTGCTTGTCTCTTTTGGGGTCTGTAGGGATGTGTTGCTTGTCTCTTTTGAGGTCTGTAGGAATGTGTTGCTTGTCTCTTTTGGGGTCTGTAGGAATGTGTTGCTTGTCTCTTTTGGGGTCTGTAGGAATGTGTTGCTTGTCTCTTTTGAGGTCTGTAGGAATGTGTTGCTTGTCTCTTGAGGTCTGTAGGAATGTGTTGCTTGCCTCTTTTGAGGTCTGTAGGAATGTGTTGCTGGTCTCTTTTGGGGTCTGTAGGAATGTGTTGCTTGCCTCTTTTGAGGTCTGTAGGAATGTGTTGCTTGTCTCTTTTGGGGTCTGTAGGAATGTGTTGCTTGTCTCTTTTGAGGTCTGTAGGAATGTGTTGCTTGTCTCTTTTGAGGTCTGTAGGAATGTGTTGCTTGTCTCTTTTGGGGTCTGTAGGGATGTGTTGCTTGTCTCTTTTGAGGTCTGTAGGAATGTGTTGCTTGTCTCTTTTGAGGTCTGTAGGAATGTGTTGCTTGTCTCTTTTGGGGTCTGTAGGGATGTGTTGCTTGTCTCTTTTGAGGTCTGTAGGAATGTGTTGCTTGTCTCTTTTGGGGTCTGTAGGAATGTGTTGCTTGTCTCTTTTGGGGTCTGTAGGAATGTGTTGCTTGTCTCTTTTGGGGTCTGTAGGAATGTGTTTCTAGTCTCTTTTGGGGTCTGTAGGAATGTGTTGCTTGTCTCTTTTGGGGCCTGTAGGAATGTGTTGCTTATCTAGGATGGGGTCTGTAGGAATGTGTTGCTTGTCTCTTTTGGGGTCTGTAGGAATGTGTTGCTTGTCTCTTTTGAGGTCTGTAGGAATGTGTTGCTTGCCTCTTTTGAGGTCTATAGGAATGTGTTGCTTGTCTCTTTTGGGGTCTGTAGGAATGTGTTGCTTGTCTCTTTTGGGGTCTGTAGGAATGTGTTGCTTGTCTCTTTTGGGGTCTGTAGGAATGTGTTGCTTGTCTCTTTTGGGGTCTGTAGGAATGTGTTGCTTGTCTCTTTTGGGGCCTGTAGGAATGTGTTGCTTATCTAGGATGGTGTCTGTAGGAATGTGTCGCTTGTCTCTTTTGGGGTCTGTAGGAATGTGTTGCTTGCCTCTTTTGGGGTCTGTAGGAATGTGTTGCTTGCCTCTTTTGGGGTCTGTAGGAATGTGTTGCTTGCCTCTTTTGAGGTCTGTAGGAATGTGTTGCTTGCCTCTTTTGGGGTCTGTAGGAATGTGTTGCTTGCCTCTTTAGTGTTCTGTAGGAATGTGTTGCTTGTCTCTTTTGAGGTCTGTAGGAATGTGTTGCTTGCCTCTTTTGAGGTCTGTAGGAATGTGTTGCTTGCCTCTTTTGAGGTCTGTAGGAAGGTGTTGCTTGTCTCTTTTGGGGTCTGTAGGAATGTGTTGCTTGCCTCTTTAGTGTTCTGTAGGAATGTGTTGCTTGTCTCTTTAGTGTTCTGTAGGAATGTGTTGCTTGTCTCTTTTGGGGTCTGTAGGAATGTGTTGCTTGTCTCTTTTGGCGTCTGTAGGAATGTGTTGCTTATTTTGTTGGAAAACCAGGTCTCTCATTCTCTCAAGCAATTAGTTGTCCCCACAGGAGCCAGACTGTTATGTGTTTAACAAATGTCTATCCTCAGTGGCTGTTAGTGTCGTCTCAGTACCCTGGTGATTGCAGCTAATGAAGACAATAAGTCCAGGCTAACAGGAGTCATTTGCAGCTATCATAATGCAGTGGATGATACAGAGGCTGCAGTCTTCATCTCTGGGGTCTAGACAAATAAACAAGGTTACATTTGAAGAGTGTTGTAACTTGTTTTCTATCTCTCTTTGGTGCAAATGTGCCTGGTTTTTGGTTTGAAGCCTGACAATGAAAGACAACAGTTATAGATCGTAAAAACAGAGACAAAGTGAAAGAGACAGAAGAAGAGAGTGAGAGACAAAGTGAAAGAGAGAGAAGAGAGTGAGAGAGAAAGTCAAAGAGAGAGAAGAGAGAGAGAGAAAGTGAAAGATGAAGAGAGAGAGAAAGTGAAAGAGAGAGATAAAGAGATTGAGAGAGAGAGAAGAGTGAGAGAGAGAAAGTGAAAGAGAGAGAAAGTGAAAGAGAGAGAAGAGAGAGAGAGAGAAAGTGAAAGAGAGAGAAGAGAGAGAGAGAAAGTGAAAGAGAGAGAAGAGAGAGAGAGAAAGTGAAAGAGAGAGAAGAGTGAGAGAGGGAAAGTGAAAGAGAGAGAAGAGAAGAGATGAGAAAGAGAAGAAGTTTGATTATCAGCCAGATCACCCGTGATACAAGTCAGTATTCAACGTCCATCCATGTCTGAGGACGTTGGGAGATGATGTGGAAACCAGCCAACAGTGAGCGCTGATACCGTTTTAGTTTTTGCTAGAACGTTGTGGACGGGGATGGCCGGATGGGCAGAAGCATCTGACCTTAAACACTTTGGAAGTTGACGTTTGGAACAACTTCGCAATTTGACGTGTGAGAAACATGGATGAACTGTGACTTGTGACTGAGAGAGCTGGTTGTAATTTTCAGTGTTCCAGAAAATTCTCCTCTCTAATTAGTGTTGCTAGGTGTTGCTAGGTACTTTAATATAACAGGATAGACAATGTATAAAGGGCTGAAAGAAGAGACAGACAGAGAAATGATTAGCTTTCTTAAACATTGTTTACGCATAAAGCAGGCCTTTGATAATGGATAGGGATGTTTTTAATGGCGTAGATCAAAGGACATCACATCCTCAGTGGTCCACTGTTTAACCTGACTGTATTAAATACATCACATCCTCAGTGTTTAACCTGACTGTATTAAATACATCACATCCCCACTGTTTAACCTGACTGTATTAAATACATCACATCCCCACTGTTTAACCTGACTGTATTAAATACATCACATCCCCAGTGTTTAACCTGACTGTATTAAATACATCACATCCCCACTGTTTAACCTGACTGTATTAAATACATCACATCCCCAGTGTTTAACCTGACTGTATTAAATACATCACATCCCCACTGTTTAACCTGACTGTATTAAATACATCACATCCCCAGTGTTTAACCTGACTGTATTAAATACATCACATCACCAGTGTTTAACCTGACTGTATTAAATACATCACATCCCCAGTGTTTAACCTGACTGTATTAAATACATCACATCCCCAGTGCTTAACCTGACTGTATTAAATACATCATAATCCCCAGTGTTTAACCTGACTGTATTAAATACATCACATCCCCACTGTTTAACCTGACTGTATTAAATACATCACATCCCCACTGTTTAACCTGACTGTATTAAATACATCACATCCCCAGTGTTTAACCTGTCTGTATTAAATACATTACATCTTCAGTGGTCCACTGTTTAACCTGACTGTATTAAATACATCACATCCCCACTGTTTAACCTGACTGTATTAAATGCATCACATCCCCACTGTTTAACCTGACTGTATTAAATATATCACATCACCAGTGTTTAACCTGACTCTATTAAATACATCACATCCTCAGTGGTCCACTGTTTAACCTGACTGTATTAAATACATCACATCACCAGTGTTCAAATCAAATCAAATTTTATTTGTCACATACACATGGTTAGCAGATGTTAATGCGAGTGTAGCGAAATGCTTGTGTTTAACCTGACTGTATTAAATACATCACCAGTGTTTACCCTGACTGTATTAAATACATCACATCCCCAGTGTTTAACCTGACTGTATTAAATACATCACATCCTCAGTGTTTAACCTGACTGTATTAAATACATCACATCCCCAGTGTTTAACCTGACTGTATTAAATACATCACATCACCAGTGTTTAACCTGACTGTATTAAATACATCACATCACCAGTGTTTAACCTGACTGTATTAAATACATCACATCCCCAGTGTTTAACCTGACTGTATTAAATACATCACATCACCAGTGTTTAACCTGACTGTATTAAATACATCACATCCCCAGTGTTTAACCTGACTGTATTAAATACATCACATCCTCAGTGTTTAACCTGACTGTATTAAATACATCACATCCCCAGTGTTTAACCTGACTGTATTAAATACATCACATCCTCAGTGGTCCACTGTTTAACCTGACTGTATTAAATACATCACATCCCCAGTGTTTAACCTGACTGTACTAAATACATCACATCCTCAGTGTTTAACCTGACTCTATTAAATACACCACACCCCCAGTGTTTAACCTGACTGTATTAAATACATCACATCCCCAGTGTTTAACCTGACTGTATTAAATACATCACATCCTCAGTGTTTAACCTGACTGTATTAAATACATCACATCACCAGTGTTTAACCTGACTGTATTAAATACATCACCAGTGTTTAACCTGACTGTATTAAATACATCACATCCCCAGTGTTTAACCTGACTGTATTAAATACATCACATCCTCAGTGTTTAACCTGACTGTATTAAATACATCACATCCCCAGTGTTTAACCTGACTGTATTAAATACATCACATCCCCAGTGTTTAACCTGACTGTATTAAATACATCACATCCCCAGTGTTTAACCTGACTGTATTAAATACATCACATCCCCAGTGTTTAACCTGACTGTATTAAATACATCACATCCCCAGTGTTTAACCTGACTTTATTAAATACATCACATCCCCAGTGTTTAACCTGACTGTATTAAATACAGCACATCCCCACTGTTTAACCTGACTCTATTAAATACATCACATCCTCAATGTTTAACCTGACTGTATTAAATACATCACATCCCCAGTGTTTAACCTGACTGTATTAAATACATCACATCACCAGTGTTTAACCTGACTGTATTAAATACATCACATCCCCAGTGTTTAACCTGACTGTATTAAATACATCACATCCCCAGTGTTTAACCTGACTGTATTAAATACATCACATCCCCACTGTTTAACCTGACTGTATTAAATACATCACATCCCCACTGTTTAACCTGACTGTATTAAATACATCACATCCCCACTGTTTAACCTGACTGTATTAAATACATCACATCCCCAGTGTTTAACCTGACTGTATTAAATACATCACATCTTCAGTGGTCCACTGTTTAACCTGACTGTATTAAATACATCACATCCCCACTGTTTAACCTGACTGTATTAAATACATCACATCCCCACTGTTTAACCTGACTGTATTAAATACATCACATCACCAGTGTTTAACCTGACTCTATTAAATACATCACATCCTCAGTGGTCCACTGTTTAACCTGACTGTATTAAATACATCACATCACCAGTGTTCAAATCAAATCAAATTTTATTTGTCACATACACATGGTTAGCAGATGTTAATGCGAGTGTAGCGAAATGCTTGTGTTTAACCTGACTGTATTAAATACATCACCAGTGTTTACCCTGACTGTATTAAATACATCACATCCCCAGTGTTTAACCTGACTGTATTAAATACATCACATCCCCAGTGTTTAACCTGACTGTATTAAATACATCACATCCCCAGTGTTTAACCTGACTGTATTAAATACATCACATCCTCAGTGTTTAACCTGACTGTATTAAATACATCACATCCCCAGTGTTTAACCTGACTGTATTAAATACATCACATCCCCAGTGTTTAACCTGACTGTATTAAATACATCACATCCCCAGTGGTCCACTGTTTAACCTGACTGTATTAAATACATCACATCCCCAGTGTTTAACCTGACTGTATTAAATACATCACATCACCAGTGTTTAACCTGACTGTATTAAATACACCACACCCCCAGTGTTTAACCTGACTGTATTAAATACATCACATCCCCAGTGTTTAACCTGACTGTATTAAATACATCACATCCTCAGTGTTTAACCTGACTGTATTAAATACATCACATCACCAGTGTTTAACCTGACTGTATTAAATACATCACCAGTGTTTAACCTGACTGTATTAAATACATCACATCCCCAGTGTTTAACCTGACTGTATTAAATACATCACATCCTCAGTGTTTAACCTGACTGTATTAAATACATCACATCCCCAGTGTTTAACCTGACTGTATTAAATACATCACATCCCCAGTGTTTAACCTGACTGTATTAAATACATCACATCCCCAGTGTTTAACCTGACTGTATTAAATACATCACATCCCCAGTGTTTAACCTGACTGTATTAAATACATCACATCCCCAGTGTTTAACCTGACTGTATTAAATACATCACATCCCCAGTGTTTAACCTGACTGTATTAAATACATCACATCCCCAGTGTTTAACCTGACTGTATTAAATACATCACATCCCCAGTGTTTAACCTGACTGTATTAAATACACCACACCCCCAGTGTTTAACCTGACTGTATTAAATACATCACATCCCCAGTGTTTAACCTGACTGTATTAAATACATCACATCCTCAGTGTTTAACCTGACTGTATTAAATACATCACATCCCCAGTGTTTAACCTGACTGTATTAAATACATCACATCCTCAGTGGTCCACTGTTTAACCTGACTGTATTAAATACATCACATCCTCAGTGGTCCACTGTTTAACCTGACTGTATTAAATACATCACATCCCCAGTGGTCCACTGTTTAACCTGACTGTATTAAATACATCCCATCCCCAGTGTTTAACCTGACTGTATTAAATACATCACATCCCCAGTGTTTAACCTGACTGTACTAAATACATCACATCCTCAGTGTTTAACCTGACTCTATTAAATACATCACATCCTCAATGTTTTACCTGACTGTATTAAATACATCACATCCCCAGTGTTTAACCTGACTGTATTAAATACATCACATCCCCAGTGTTTAACCTGACTGTATTAAATACATCACATCCTCAGTGTTTAACCTGACTGTATTAAATACATCACATCCCCAGTGTTTAACCTGACTGTATTAAATACATCACATCCCCAGTGTTTAACCTGACTGTATTAAATACATCACATCCCCAGTGTTTAACCTGACTGTATTAAATACATCACATCCCCAGTGTTTAACCTGACTGTATTAAATACATCACATCCCCAGTGTTTAACCTGACTGTATTAAATACATCACATCCCCAGTGTTTAACCTGACTGTATTAAATACATCACATCCCCAGTGTTTAACCTGACTGTATTAAATACATCACATCCCCAGTGTTTAACCTGACTGTATTAAATACATCACATCCCCAGTGTTTAACCTGACTGTATTAAATACATCACATCCTCAGTGTTTAACCTGACTGTATTAAATACATCACATCCCCACTGTTTAACCTGACTGTATTAAATACATCACATCCCCACTGTTTAACCTGACTGTATTAAATACATCACATCTTCAGTGGTCCACTGTTTAACCTGACTGTATTAAATACATCACATCCTCAGTGGTCCACTGTTTAACCTGACTGTATTCAATACATCACCAGTGTTTAACCTGACTGTATTAAATACATCACATCCCCAGTGTTTAACCTGACTGTATTAAATACATCACATCCCCAGTGTTTAACCTGACTGTACTAAATACATCACATCCTCAGTGTTTAACCTGACTCTATTAAATACATCACATCCTCAATGTTTTACCTGACTGTATTAAATACATCACATCCCCAGTGTTTAACCTGACTGTATTAAATACATCACATCCCCAGTGTTTAACCTGACTGTATTAAATACATCACATCCCCAGTGTTTAACCTGACTGTATTAAATACATCACATCCCCAGTGTTTAACCTGACTGTATTAAATACATCACATCCCCAGTGTTTAACCTGACTGTATTAAATACATCACATCCCCAGTGTTTAACCTGACTGTATTAAATACATCACATCCCCAGTGTTTAACCTAACTGTATTAAATACATCACATCCTCAGTGTTTAACCTGACTGTATTAAATACATCACATCCCCCAGTGTTTAACCTGACTGTATTAAATACATCACATCCCCAGTGTTTAACCTGACTGTATTAAATACATCACATCCCCAGTGTTTAACCTGACTGTATTAAATACATCACATCCCCAGTGTTTAACCTGACTGTATTAAATACATCACATCCCCAGTGTTTAACCTGACTGTATTAAATACATCACATCCCCAGTGTTTAACCTGACTGTATTAAATACATCACATCCCCAGTGTTTAACCTGACTGTATTAAATACATCCATCCCCAGTGTTTAACCTGACTGTATTAAATACATCACATCCCCAGTGTTTAACCTAACTGTATTAAATACATCACATCCTCAGTGTTTAACCTGACTGTATTAAATACATCATCCCCAGTGTTTAACCTGACTGTATTAAATACATCACATCCCCAGTGTTTAACCTGACTGTATTAAATACATCACATCCCCAGTGTTTAACCTAACTGTATTAAATACATCACATCCCCAGTGTTTAACCTGACTGTATTAAATACATCACATCCCCAGTGTTTAACCTGACTGTATTAAATACATCACATCCCCAGTGTTTAACCTGACTGTATTAAATACATCACATCCTCAGTGTTTAACCTGACTGTATTAAATACATCATGAACAAAACACAGTGAAAGTAGAGGCCTCAGGCTTCATCCCTGCAGAGAGACAAGTAAATATCAGATTTCTGTGTATGTGTGTGTGTGTTTGTGTGTGTGTGTGTTTGTGTGTGTGTGTCAGCCTGTGTGTGTGTGTGTGTATGTCAGTCTGTGTGTGTGCCAGCCTGTGTGTATGTGTGTGTGTCAGCCTGTGTGTGTGTGTGTGTGTGTGTGTGTCAGCCTGTGTGTGTGTGTGTGTCAGCCTGTGTGTGTGTGTGTCAGCCTGTGTGTGTGTGTGTCAGCCTGTGTGTGTGTGTGTGTGTGTGTGTGTGTCAGCCTGTGTGTGTGTGTCAGCCTGTGTGTGTGTGTGTGTTTGTCAGCCTGTGTGTGTGTGTGTGTCAGCCTGTGTGTGTGTGTGTGTTTGTCAGCCTGTGTGTGTGTGTGTGTTTGTCAGCCTGTGTGTGTGTGTGTGTGTTTGTCAGCCTGTGTGTGTGTGTGTCAGCCTGTGTGTGTGTGTGTCAGCCTGTGTGTGTGTGTGTGTTTGTCAGCCTGTGTGTGTGTGTGTGTCAGCCTGTGTGTGTGTGTGTGTGTGTTTGTCAGCCTGTGTGTGTGTGTGTGTCAGCCTGTGTGTGTGTGTGTGTGTGTGTGTGTCAGCCTGTGTGTGTGTGTGTGTGTGTGTGTGTGTGTGTGTGTGTGTGTGTGTCAGCCTGTGTGTGTGTGTCAGCCTGTGTGTGTGTGTGTGTTTGTCAGCCTGTGTGTGTGTGTGTGTCAGCCTGTGTGTGTGTGTGTGTGTGTTTGTCAGCCTGTGTGTGTGTGTGTGTCAGCCTGTGTGTGTGTGTGTGTCAGCCTGTGTGTGTGTGTGTCAGCCTGTGTGTGTGTGTGTCAGCCTGTGTGTGTGTGTGTGTGTGTGTGTGTGTGTGTGTGTGTGTGTGTGTGTGTGTGTGTGTGTGTATAAGACTGCTCATAGTGTTAATGAGTTGTTCTATAGTTTCTGTGGTGTGTTATGACTCTCTGTCAATATAAATACTTCACATTAACATTACGGTGATGAGAGTCTAGAGTTTTTTTTTTACATGGTAGCAGGACAACACATAGCAACACAACGTGGTAGCAGGACAACACATAGCAACACAACGTGGCAGCAGAACAACACATTGCGACACAACGTGGTAGCAGAACAATATGACAACAACACATTGCGACACAACGTGGTAGCAGGACAACACATAGTGACACAACGTGGTAGCAGGACAACACATAGTGACACAACGTGGTAGCAGAACAACACATAGCGACACAACGTGGTAGCAGAACAACACATAGTGACACAACGTGGTAGCAGGACAACACATAGTGACACAACGTGGTAGCAGGACAACACATAGTGACACAACGTGGTAGCAGAACAACACATAGTGACACAACGTGGTAGCAGAACAACACATAGTGACACAACGTGGTAGCAGGACAACACATAGTGACACAACGTGGTAGCAGGACAACACATAGTGACACAACGTGGTAGCAGAACAACACATAGTGACACAACGTGGTAGCAGGACAACACATAGTGACACAACGTGGTAGCAGAACAACACATAGTGACACAACGGGGTAGCAGAACAGAACATAGTGACACAACGTGGTAGCAGGACAACACATAGTGACACAACGTGGTAGCAGGACAACACATAGTGACACAACGTGGTAGCAGAACAACACATAGTGACACAACGTGGTAGCAGGACAACACATAGTGACACAACGTGGTAGCAGGACAACACATAGTGACACAACGTGGTAGCAGGACAACACATAGTGACACAACGTGGTAGCAGAACAACACATAGTGACACAACGTGGCAGCAGAACAACACATAGTGACACAACGTGGTAGCAGAACAACACATAGTGACACAACGTGGTAGCAGGACAACACATAGTGACACAACGTGGTAGCAGAACAACACATAGTGACACAACGTGGTAGCAGAACAACACATAGTGACACAACGTGGTAGCAGAACAACACATAGTGACACAACGTGGTAGCAGGACAACACATAGTGACACAACGTGGTAGCAGGACAACACATAGTGACACAACGTGGTAGCAGGACAACACATAGTGACACAACGTGGTAGCAGAACAACACATAGTGACACAACGTGGCAGCAGAACAACACATAGTGACACAACGTGGTAGCAGGACAACACATAGTGACACAACGTGGTAGCAGGACAACACATAGTGACACAACGTGGTAGCAGAACAACACATAGTGACACAACGTGGTAGCAGAACAACACATAGTGACACAACGTGGTAGCAGAACAACACATAGTGACACAACGTGGTAGCAGGACAACACATAGTGACACAACGTGGTAGCAGGACAACACATAGTGACACAACGTGGTAGCAGGACAACACATAGTGACACAACGTGGTAGCAGAACAACACATAGTGACACAACGTGGTAGCAGAACAACACATAGTGACACAACGTGGTAGCAGGACAACACATAGTGACACAACGTGGTAGCAGGACAACACATAGTGACACAACGTGGTAGCAGGACAACACATAGTGACACAACGTGGTAGCAGAACAACACATAGTGACACAACGTGGTAGCAGAACAACACATAGTGACACAACGTGGTAGCAGAACAACACATAGTGACACAACGTGGTAGCAGAACAACACATAGTGACACAACGTGGTAGCAGGACAACACATAGTGACACAACGTGGTAGCAGGACAACACATAGTGACACAACGTGGTAGCAGGACAACACATAGTGACACAACGTGGTAGCAGAACAACACATAGTGACACAACGTGGCAGCAGAACAACACATAGTGACACAACGTGGTAGCAGAACAACACATAGTGACACAACGTGGTAGCAGAACAACACATAGTGACACAACGTGGTAGCAGAACAACACATAGTGACACAACGTGGTAGCAGAACAACACATAGTGACACAACGTGGTAGCAGGACAACACATAGTGACACAACGTGGTAGCAGGACAACACATAGTGACACAACGTGGTAGCAGGACAACACATAGTGACACAACGTGGTAGCAGGACAACACATAGTGACACAACGTGGTAGCAGGACAACACATAGTGACACAACGTGGTAGCAGGACAACACATAGTGACACAACGTGGTAGCAGGACAACACATAGTGACACAACGTGGTAGCAGGACAACACATAGTGACACAACGTGGTAGCAGAACAACACATAGTGACACAACGTGGTAGCAGGACAACACATAGTGACACAACGTGGTAGCAGAACAACACATAGTGACACAACGTGGTAGCAGGACAACACATAGTGACACAACGTGGTAGCAGAACAACACATAGTGACACAACGTGGTAGCAGGACAACACATAGTGACACAACGTGGTAGCAGGACAACACATAGTGACACAACGTGGTAGCAGGACAACACATAGTGACACAACGTGGTAGCAGGACAACACATAGTGACACAACGTGGTAGCAGGACAACACATAGTGACACAACGTGGTAGCAGAACAACACATAGTGACACAACGTGGCAGCAGAACAACACATAGTGACACAACGTGGTAGCAGAACAACACATAGTGACACAACGTGGTAGCAGGACAACACATAGTGACACAACGTGGTAGCAGAACAACACATAGTGACACAACGTGGTAGCAGAACAACACATAGTGACACAACGTGGTAGCAGAACAACACATAGTGACACAACGTGGTAGCAGGACAACACATAGTGACACAACGTGGTAGCAGGACAACACATAGTGACACAACGTGGTAGCAGGACAACACATAGTGACACAACGTGGTAGCAGAACAACACATAGTGACACAACGTGGCAGCAGAACAACACATAGTGACACAACGTGGTAGCAGAACAACACATAGTGACACAACGTGGTAGCAGGACAACACATAGTGACACAACGTGGTAGCAGAACAACACATAGTGACACAACGTGGTAGCAGAACAACACATAGTGACACAACGTGGTAGCAGAACAACACATAGTGACACAACGTGGTAGCAGGACAACACATAGTGACACAACGTGGTAGCAGGACAACACATAGTGACACAACGTGGTAGCAGGACAACACATAGTGACACAACGTGGTAGCAGAACAACACATAGTGACACAACGTGGTAGCAGAACAACACATAGTGACACAACGTGGTAGCAGGACAACACATAGTGACACAACGTGGTAGCAGGACAACACATAGTGACACAACGTGGTAGCAGGACAACACATAGTGACACAACGTGGTAGCAGAACAACACATAGTGACACAACGTGGTAGCAGGACAACACATAGTGACACAACGTGGTAGCAGGACAACACATAGTGACACAAAGTGGTAGCAGAACAACACATAGTGACACAACGTGGTAGCAGAACAACACATAGTGACACAACGTGGTAGCAGAACAACACATAGTGACACAGCGTGGTAGCAGGACAACACATAGTGACACAACGTGGTAGCAGGACAACACATAGTGACACAACGTGGTAGCAGGACAACACATAGTGACACAACGTGGTAGCAGAACAACACATAGTGACACAACGTGGCAGCAGAACAACACATAGTGACACAACGTGGTAGCAGAACAACACATAGTGACACAACGTGGTAGCAGGACAACACATAGTGACACAACGTGGTAGCAGAACAACACATAGTGACACAACGTGGTAGCAGAACAACACATAGTGACACAACGTGGTAGCAGAACAACACATAGTGACACAACGTGGTAGCAGGACAACACATAGTGACACAACGTGGTAGCAGGACAACACATAGTGACACAACGTGGTAGCAGGACAACACATAGTGACACAACGTGGTAGCAGAACAACACATAGTGACACAACGTGGCAGCAGAACAACACATAGTGACACAACGTGGTAGCAGAACAACACATAGTGACACAACGTGGTAGCAGGACAACACATAGTGACACAACGTGGTAGCAGAACAACACATAGTGACACAACGTGGTAGCAGAACAACACATAGTGACACAACGTGGTAGCAGAACAACACATAGTGACACAACGTGGTAGCAGAACAACACATAGCAACACAACGTGGTAGCAGGACAACACATAGTGACACAACGTGGTAGCAGGACAACACATAGTGACACAACGTGGTAGCAGCACAACACATAGCAACACAACGTGGTAGCAGGACAACATGACAACAACACATAGTGACACAACGTGGTAGCAGAACAACACATAGCGACACAACGTGGTAGCAGAACAACACATAGCGACACAACGTGGTAGCAGAACAACACATAGCGACACAACGTGGTAGCAGGACAACACATAGCGACACAACGTGGTAGCAGGACAACACATAGCAACACAACGTGGTAGCAGGACAACACATAGCAACACAACGTGGTAGCAGGACAACACATAGTGACACAACGTGGTAGCAGAACAACACATAGTGACACAACGTGGTAGCAGGACAACACATAGTGACACAACGTGGTAGCAGCACAACACATAGCAACACAACGTGGTAGCAGGACAACACATAGTGACACAACGTGGTAGCAGGACAACACATAGTGACACAACGTGGTAGCAGAACAACACATAGCAACACAACGTGGTAGCAGAACAACACATAGTGACACAACGTGGTAGCAGAACAACACATAGTGACACAACGTGGTAGCAGGACAACACATAGTGACACAACGTGGTAGCAGCACAACACATAGCAACACAACGTGGTAGCAGGACAACATGACAACAACACATAGTGACACAACGTGGTAGCAGAACAACACATAGCGACACAACGTGGTAGCAGAACAACACATAGCGACACAACGTGGTAGCAGAACAACACATAGCGACACAACGTGGTAGCAGGACAACACATAGTGACACAACGTGGTAGCAGGACAACACATAGTGACACAACCTGGTAGCAGCACAAGCATGGTACAAACATTGTTAGTTTACAAGACAGGGTTTACTTTTTCTCCTATACAAAATCCCTTTTGAATTAAACAGAAACCCCTGTTAAACAGAAACCCTTGTTAAACAGAAACCCCTGTTAAACAGAAACCCCTGTTAAACAGAAATCTCTACTCAACAAGAAGCAGATTCCACTCCCATCAACAAGATACTGCTCTCAGCCTAAAAAAGTCAATGTGATTTTTCCCCAGGGTCCAATGCCTTTGCTGAGCTATCTAA
Source organism: Oncorhynchus tshawytscha (assembly GCF_018296145.1). Classification (NCBI taxonomy): domain Eukaryota; kingdom Metazoa; phylum Chordata; class Actinopteri; order Salmoniformes; family Salmonidae; genus Oncorhynchus; species Oncorhynchus tshawytscha. Next base: position 33,745,883 of record NC_056459.1, read on the forward strand.
ATAGCCCGGAGACAAACATTTTGTGTGATTGTCTGTTTTAATATGTTTACCAGAAAGCATCTAAAACTACGCACACCATATAACCAGCAGGCCTGCAGGTTTAAATATCCCTCTAATACTCCCTTGTACCGTCCCAAATGGCACCCTACTCCCTTTATAGTGCACATCTGTTGACCAGGGTCCATATCGGGACTGTTGGGACCCGTCTCTTCCCGCTCATCAAATGTCATCCATTTCCTCTTCTTCTTCTTCTTCTTCTTCTTCTTCTTCTTCTTCTTCTTCTTCTTCTTCTTCTTCTTCTTCTTCTCTATTCTCTCTTCTTCTTCTTCTCTATTCTCTCTTCTTCTTCTTCTTCTTCTTCTTCTTCTTCTTCTTCTCTCTTCTTCTTCTTCTTCTTCTCTATTCTCTCTTCTTCTTCTTCTTCTCTATTCTCTCTTCTTCTTCTTCTCTATTCTCTCTTCTTCTTCTTCTTCTTCTTCTTCTCTATTCTCTCTTCTTCTTCTTCTTCTTCTTCTTCTTCTTCTCTATTCTCTCTTCTTCTTCTTCTCTATTCTCTCTTCTTCTTCTTCTTCTTCTTCTCTATTCTCTCTCTCTTCTTCTTCTTCTTCTTCTTCTTCTTCTTCTCTTCTTCTTCTTCTTCTTCTTCTCTTCTTCTTCTTCTTCTTCTTCTTCTTCTTCTTCTCTCTTCTTCTTCTTCTTCTTCTTCTTCTTCTTCTCTATTCTCTCTTCTTCTTCTTCTCTATTCTCTCTTCTTCTTCTTCTTCTTCTTCTTCTTCTTCTTCTTCTTCTTCTTCTTCTTCTTCTTCTTGTCTCTTCTTCTTCTTCTTCTTCTCTATTCTCTCTTCTTCTTCTTCTTCTTCTTCTCTATTCTCTCTTCTTCTTCTTCTCTATTCTCTCTTCTTCTTCTTCTTCTTCTTCTTCTCTATTCTCTCTTCTTCTTCTTCTTCTTCTTCTTCTTCTTCTTCTCTATTCTCTCTTCTTCTTCTTCTCTATTCTCTCTTCTTCTTCTTCTTCTTCTTCTCTATTCTCTCTCTCTTCTTCTTCTTCTTCTTCTTCTTCTTCTCTTCTTCTTCTTCTTCTTCTTCTTCTTCTCTTCTTCTTCTTCTTCTTCTTCTTCTCTATTCTCTCTTCTTCTTCTTCTTCTTCTTCTTCTTCTTCTTCTTCTCTAGTCTCTCTTCTTCTTCTTCTCTATTCTCTCTTCTTCTTCTTCTCTATTCTCTCTTCTTCTTCTCTATTCTCTCTTCTTCTTCTTCTTCTTCTCTATTCTCTCTTCTTCTTCTTCTTCTTCTCTATTCTCTCTTCTTCTTCTTCTTCTTCTTCTTCTCTTCTTCTTCTCTCTTCTTCTTCTTCTTCTTCTTCTTCTTCTTCTCTATTCTCTCTTCTTCTTCTTCTTCTTCTTCTTCTTCTCTATTCTCTCTTCTTCTTCTTCTTCTTCTTCTCTATTCTCTCTTCTTCTTCTTCTTCTTCTCTATTCTCTCTTCTTCTTCTTCTTCTCTATTCTCTCTTCTTCTTCTTCTTCTTCTTCTTCTCTATTCTCTCTTCTTCTTCTTCTCTATTCTCTCTTCTTCTTCTTCTTCTTCTTCTTCTTCTTCTTCTTCTTCTCCATTCTCTCTTCTTCTTCTTCTTCTTCTCTATTCTCTCTTCTTCCTCTTTTTCTTCTTCTTCTCTCTTCTCTCTTCTTCTTCCTCCTCTCTATTCTGTCTGTTTCACTGGTCTAACAGGGGCTGTTGAGGGAGGTACGGGAGATAAGACCCAGTCACAGGCAAAAACTCCCCACAGACTTTAATCTCTCTTTCCATCCTCTTTCTGTCAGTCTGACAGTGTCCTTTCTCCACTAGTCTTTGTGTGCGCGTGTGTGTGTGTGTGTGTGTGTGTGTGTGTGTGTGTGTGTGTGTGTGTGTGTGTGTGTGTGTGGGTGGGTGGGTGGGTGGGTGGGTGTGTGTGGGTGGGTGTGTGTACAGTGAGAGGAGAATCTGGGGACTTAAATCCAATTAGGAAGACAGAACCATCTTTACATTCAACCTATATGTGATATTGAGACAGACACATACACATGTTCACAGACCAAATATAAATGTGATATGGAGCTGCTGCCAGGTAGTGGGGAGATTATTTACATGGGTTCTCCAGAAAATGTCAGTTACGCCCGCTTGTATTTCACACCAAGGACCGGGTGGTAGTTTATTTTACAGTAGGAATATCGGAAAGTCATATTTTCTCCCTAACTGGTCTCTGGGGTAAATACACGACATGAACAAAAGTATGTGGACACCTGCTTGTCGAACTTCTCATTAGAATATCATTGCCAATAATATGGAGTTTGTCCTCCCTTTGCTGCTATAACAGTCTCCACTCTTCTGGGAAGGCTTTCCACTAGATGTTGGAACATTGCTGCGGGGACTTGCTTCCATTCAACCACAAGAGCATTAGTGAGGTTGGGCACTGATGTTGGGCGATTAGGCCTGGTTTGTAGTTGGCGTTCCAATTCATCCCAAAGGTGTTCGATGGGGTTTGAGGTCAGGGCTCTGTGCAGGCCAGTCAAGTTCTTCCACACCGATGTCGACAAATCATATCTGTACGGTGCTTTGTGCGCGGGGACATTGTTTCATCGTCACTGTTTCATCATGCTGAAACAGAAGCAGAAAGGGGCCTTCCTCAAACTGTTGCCACAAAGTTGGAAGCACAGAATCATCTAGAATGTCATTGAATGCTGTAGCGTTAAGATTTCCCTTCACTGGAAGTAAGGGGCCTGACCGAAACATGAAAAACAGCCCCAGAACATTATTCCTCCAGAACACTTGTATTTGGTGTTCTTCTGACATCCGGACATCTGCCAAACCCAGATTCGTCCGTCGTACTGCCAGATGGTGAAGCGTGGATTCATCAATCCAGAGAACGTGTTTCCTCTGCACCAGAGTCCAATGGCGGCGAGCTTTACACCACTCCAGCCGATGCTTTGCATTGCGCACGGTGAACTTAGGCTTGTGTGCGGCTGCTCGGCCATGGAAACCCATTTCATGAAACTCCCGACAAACGGTTCTTGTGCTGATGTTGCTTCCAGAGGCAGTTTGGAACTCGGTAGTGAGTGTTGCAACAAAGGACAGACGATTTTTACGCATTTTTACGCGCTTCAGCACTCAACGGTCATGTCGTCTGAGTTCCTGTGGCCTACCACTTAGAGGCTGAGTCGTTGTTGCTCCTAGATGTTTCCACTTTACAATAACAGCACTTACAGTTGACCGGGGCAACTCTCAGCCCATCCCACCCCTCAGCCCATCCCACCTATCACCATAGACCTCAGCTCTTTAATCCCGCCCCTCAGCCCATCCCACCTATCACCATAGACCAGCCTCATTTTATTTCCATGTGTCATATATTTTTCCATTGTGCAGTGATGTTTTCCATTTGAACCTTTCTAATCTTCTAGTATCCACAGATTGTGAGCTAAAGATGAAAACCTTTCCTACGAGTTAATATATCATTTATTGACTATTTATTCCCTTGCCAGTAGTAACTTTTTACTCTACGTAGATGATTGACAACAAGTCATTTCTAGTTCATAGTTCTTTGTTGATAACATTTGAATGAGACGTGCATCAAATCTACTCCGGAGTACTTCTTCCAATGCTACTTTTTTTTGAAAACGGTGATTCAACACTTCCTGATACAGAATGATCATAAAGAATGACAGCTCCACAGCTCTCAGAGACTGACAACTACTCTGTCCCAGCTTAAAGCTACGTTCCAAATGGAACCCATAGGGCCCTGGTCAAAAATTCTGCACGATGGAGTAGGGTGCCATTTTCTTTCCAGCAACCTTAGATTAATCCAACTGCTGATGCGACGTTCCTCCTTCTACGCCCCCCAGAGAGAATCTCAGAGAGAGTTTTTCCTCTCCTGAATTCTATTAGCAAGGGGCAACCGGCTGCTGACTTCTAAAGGTCAGACTGAATATCCAGTGGGAGGATAATTAGTGAAGATTTTGTGTACTCCAAGGATTTATTACCACAAGCGATCAGTCACATGTACCTCATGTTTAGTGTGTGTGTGTGTGTGTGTGTGTGTGTGTGTGTGTGTGTGTGTGTGTGTGTGTGTGTGTGTGTGTGTGTGTGTGTGTGTGTGTGTCACTTTATGTTTAGAGCTAGAGTAACATCAGATGGTATCAGTATGGGTTAGTATCAGTATCAGTATCAGTTAGTATCAGTATCAGTCAGTATCAGTTAGTATCAGTATCAGTCAGTATAATTATCAGTTAGTATCAGTTAGTATCAGTTAGTATCAGTATCAGTCAGTATCAGTATCAGTCAGTATCAGTATCAGTCAGTATCAGTTAGTATCAGTTAGTATCAGTATCAGTTAGTATCAGTATCAGTTAGTATCAGTATCAGTTAGTATTAGTATCAGTTAGTATAAGTTAGACTAAGTTAGTATCAGTTAGTATCAGTATCAGTTAGTATCAGTATCAGATAGTATCAGTTAGTATCAGTATCAGTTAGTATCAGTATCAGTTTGTATCAGTATCAGTATCAGTGTCAGTATCAGTTAGTATCAGTATCAGTGTCAGTATCAGTATCAGTCAGTATCAGTGTCAATCAGTATCAGTATCAGTATCAGTATCAGTCAGTATCAGTCAGTATCAGTCAGTATCAGTGTCAGTATCAGTATCAGTTAGTATCAGTCAGTATCAGTATCAGTATCAGTCAGTATCAGTATCAGTCAGTATCAGTTAGTATCAGTGAGGAGTGGAGAGGAGTGGAGAGGAGTGGAGAGGAGTGGAATCAGTGGAGAGGAGTATCAGAGGAGTGGAGTATCAGTCAGTGGAGTGGAGAGGAGAGTAGAGGAGAGGAGTGGAGTAGGAGAGGAGTAGGAGTCAGTAGTCAGTATCAGGGAGTGGAGAGGAGTGGAGAGGAGTGAGAGAGGAGAGGAGTGGAGAGGAGAGGAGAGGAGTGGAGAGGAGAGGAGAGGAGTGGAGAGGAGAGGAGAGGAGAGGAGAGGAGAGGAGAGGAGAGGAGAGGAGAGGAGGAGTGGAGCGGAGAGGAGAGGGAGGGAGGAGGGAGAGGAGAGGAGAGGAGAGGAGAGGAGAGGAGAGGAGAGGAGAGGAGAGGAGAGGAGAAGAGAGGAGAGGAGAGGAGTGGAGCGGAGAGGAGGAGAGGAGTGGAGTGGAGTGGAGAGGAGAGGAAAAGAGAGAGAGAGGAGAGGAGAGGAGAGCCACTTGGCACCTGAAGTACTTTGGCTCATGCCCAAAAATGGCACTCTATTCCCTACACAGGGCCCATAGGCTATAAGGACACTCCTGACCTGTAAAACAACTAAGCAAAATGTAAAAGTGACCCTTACCCTAACCCTAACCATAACCCTAACCCTACATTAACCCTAACCCTAACCCTAACCAAACCCTTAACCCTTAACCCTAATCTAACCCTTAACCCTAACCAAACCCTTAACCCTAACTTAACCCTTAACCCTTAACCCTAACCGAACCCTTAACCCTAGCCTAACCCTTAACCCTAACTAAACCCTTAACCCTTAACCCTAACCACACACTTAACCCTTAACCCTAACTTAACCCTTAACCCTAACCAAACCCTTAACCCTTAAACATTAACCCTAACCCTAACCAAACCCTTAACCCTTAACCCTTAACCCTAACCTAACCCTTAACCCTAACCAAACCCTTAACCCTTAACCCTTAACCCTAACCTAACCCTAACCTAACCCTAACCCTAACCTAACCCTTAACCCTTAACCCTAACCTAACCCTAACCTAACCCTTAACCCTAACCAAACCCTTAACCCTTAACCCTAATCTAACCCTAACCTAACCCTTAACCCTTAACCCTAACCAAACCCTTAACCCTTAAACCTAACCAAACCCTTAACCCTTAACCCTTAAACCTTAACCCTAACTAAACCCTTAACCTTTAACCCTAACTAAACCCTTAACCCTTAACCCTAACCACACCCTTAACCCTTAACCCTAACCAAACCCTTAACCCTAACCCTAACCCTAACTAAACCCTTAACCCTAACCAAACCCTTAACCCTTAACCCTAACCCTTAAACCTTAAACCTTAACCCTAACCAAACCCTTAAACCTTAACCCTAACCAAACCCTTAAACCTTAACCCTAACCAAACCCTTAACCCTAACCAAACCATTAACCCTAACCCTTAAACCTTAACCCTAAACAAACCCTTAACCCTAACCCTTAAACCTTAAACCTTAACCCTAACCAAACCCTTAACCCTAACCAAACCCTTAACCCTAACCCTTAACCCTTAACCCTAACCTAACCTTAATTCATATCAGAATTGGTTAAATGTAGGTTATCGTTTTGCAGGCCAGGAGTGTCCGAACAGTGTTTCCCCCCCCTTATCTTTTGAAAAACAAACAGAGAGAATTGTTAGTGAATGATATAGTTTGGGGAGATCACAGTGTTATCTCTCTATGTTATTCATCCTTGGGGAAATTAGCAGGAGAATAGCATTAGGCTACATTAGTTACTGGCCAAATAGACTGACACTAACCTGGCCTGCAGAGAGAGAAAGAAGATCAGATCACAGCTGGTTCACTGTCTGCTATAATATCATTCCAATGTGGTTCTATTTACGGTTTGTGACTCTGATTTTTGACTCCTGTTTTTTTGTTGCTCACAGAGATAGTATGAAGCTTTCAACACAACAACAAGCTAATTCAGTGTCTTTATAATGTGAGCAGAGCTTCCAACATCGTAACCACTCCGATTCTGATATTTAGAGCCCATGAAGGAGAGCCTGTTATAAGACACGTGAAATCTTGCTATGTCCAGTGGCTCGCTGGTTCTCTTCAGGTAAAATTTGCCTCTTAGAAACAGATCTAGGATCAGGTTAACCTTTTCAAATACTTAACATAAGCATTAGCGTGGAGAACACACACAACATTGACCCCTAGATTAGGGTCAACTTCATACCTATTCCTGCTTGGTCGGGGCGAAGTACAGGAATAAAGAGATCCTATTGGTTTAGTTGTTTGGCCAATGGAGGAAGTGCATGAAATCCAAAATGGCCCTGGCTCCGGGAACTGAACACCGATGGATGTGTTTGTGTGTGGTAAAGATTGTCCAGTAGCCAAACCTTGGCCTCCTGTCACTAAGTCAATAGACTAAATGCTTGTCTTTAAAACGAGGTAGGCCGTCTGTCTCCAGGCACGGTGTTGATTGACATCCAATAGGTTGCCACAGTAATAGAAAAGCATAGGATAGAAGGGACTGAGGTGTAAAACGGGTAGAATGAAGTAAAGGATTCCATTCTGGTTTGGGTTGGGCAGAATACAATGTTCTAGAATGGTAAAGGATTCCATTCTGGTTTGGGTTGGGCAGAATACAATGTTCTAGAATGGTAAAGGATTCCATTCTGGTTTGGGTTGGGCAGAATACAATGTTCTAGAATGGTAAAGAATGTAATAGTATTGTAGAATAGAACAGAATAGAACCATAGCGATAAGAACTAAGTGACCTAGTAATGTGGCGGAACACTCGTGCTGTGGATTCTCTATTTCCCTCTCTGATGCTTTATCTTTATCAATACAACGATGTTGTACAACAGGACAGAATTAAACACAAGAGAATAACATCTAATTGAATGTTAAACAAAATAAAACAGAAAGTAGTAGATTGTTTACAACCAACAACAAGCAGCTCTAACTCCCTCCCTCCCTCCCTCCCTCCCTCCCTCCCTCCCTCCCTCCCTCCCTCCCTCCCTCCCTCCCTCCCTCCCTCCCTCCCTCCCTCCCTCCCTCCCTCCCTCCCTCCCTCCCTCCCTCCCCCTACCACTCTATTTAGCTCTCTCCCTTGCTCTCTCTACTCTCTCTACCCCCCTTGCTCTCTCTTTCTCTCTCTATGCCCCCCCCTCTCTTTCTCTCTCTCTCTCTCAACTCTCTCAACTCTCTCTCTCTCACTCTCTCAGTTCACCAGGGGAAGCATTAGGCAAGGTTTCATGAAGGACGCCAACTCATTAATATTCTCAAACACAGAAGGAAAAGCAAAGTGACTAAGCACAAGGCCAATGAAGAGAGAACAGAACAGGTGCAGAGCAGAGCTGTGCAGAGGGGCATACAAGGCTTTATCATTGGCTCAGTTGCTAAGAGCATGTCTATCAAGGTCACAGGTTCAATTACTGTAAAGGATCACATGAGCCTACTAAAATGTACGCCCCCACTGTAACTCGCCGATTGATTTCGGTAGGAGCTCACCGCGGCTGAGTACCGACATCTCAAATGTTTTACTGTTTGAGCTGCTGCTCCTGTTCCTCTTCTAGAATACTGGCTCAAAAGTATTGTGGCTTCTTGTGAGCTTCTGCATCAAAATATAAACCCCAGAAACCTGTTTCAGTGACTGCACTGACTGTACTGTAAGACTCATTGTATAGAAGTGCCTGCTAAGTGGCATACATTGAATGTGTCTCAAATGACTTTCCTCTTTTCTTTCTTTCTTTCACCAGACTGGTCCAAAGGAGTGCACTACATAGGGAAATGTTTTCATTCATGCCCTTGTCTCATCATGATTTGTTTGTCTCCTTCTGGCCTGCTCGTTGTGAAAAATGTATGATTTCTGCCATGAAATGGTTGTTGTCAATATGAGAGAGAGAGAGAGAGAGAGAGAGAGAGAGAGAGAGAGAGAGAGAGAGAGAGAGAGAGAGAGAGAGAGAGAGAGAGAGAGAGAGAGAGAGAGAGAGAGAGAGAGAGAGAGAGAGAGAGAGAGAGAAACCCCAAACCATGCATGCAGAACGAAAATAGGACTATAACCACTAATTATCAAATCCAGACAAGAGCTGTTAAATTCTACAACCACCTAAAAGGATGTGATGCCCACACAAAGCCCTCACCTACACAGAGATTAACCTAGAGAAGAGTCCCATCGGCCAGCTGGTTCTGGAGCTCTGTTCACAAACAGACCCCACAGAGCCCTCACCTACAGAGAGATGAACCTGGAGAAGAGTCCCCCTAGGCTGTGACCGGGAGTCCCATAGGGCGGCACACAATTGGCCCAGCGTCGTCCGAGTTAGGGGAGAGTTGGGTCGGGTGGGCTGTGCTTGGTTTATCACACTCTAGTGACTCCTTGTGGCGGGCCCGGCGCCTGCAAGCTGACCTCTGTCATCATTTGAACAGTGTTTCCTCCGACACATTCGTGCAGTTGTCTTCCGGGTCAAGCAGGCAGATGTTAAGTAGCACAGCTTAGCTGGTCATGTTTTATGGGACACGTGACTCGACCTTTGCCTCTCCCGAATCCGTTGGGGAGTTGCAGTGATGACACAAGATCGTAATCACAAAATTGGGGGGGGTTAAAAGTTGCCAAAAAAAAATGGGAAAAAAAGACACTCTATAGCTTGGGTAAAGTGGAGATTTCATTGTAAAGTAGAATACTAAAGTTGTTCTGGAACATTGGAATCGGTCTCCATGGCAACGATGGAACATTGGCACAATTAGAGGAACTGTAGAAGAGAGAGTTAACGGTGACCCAATGCCACCTGCCCTTAAGCCAGTCATTACAGATGGCAAGAGAGGGAGAGAGAAAATAAAACTATTTGGTTGGAGGGAGAGAGGGATGGGGGAAGAGGAAAAGGATGAAGAGAGAATAGGTTGTGTGTGTGTGTGTGTGTGTGTGTGTGTGTGTGTGTGTGTGTGTGTGTGTGTGTGTGTGTGTGTGTGTGTGTGTGTGTGTGTGTGTGTGTGTGTGTGTGTGTGTGTTGTTAGCCTGTGGAAAAAATATGCTCTTGACATTGACAGTTGAGAAAGAATATTTTATCTTAGCTGTTTGATTATTTATTGATGATAGAGAATGGGTTATTGCTTGTTCCCTTGGTATAGCTGTGCAGTAGATTGCCACCAATAGCAGTTGTGAGGGAGGTGGGAGTTGGGGATGGGCACAATGGTGAATTTATTGTCTTTTCCATGACCACTACACCCTACCCCTCTTAGCTAGCCCCTATCCCACCCATCCTCATTTCTAGACCCTAGCCTCTCCTTTAAGCTAGCCTCTACTCCCACCTCCTAGTTACACTCTACCCCTCCTGTTAAGCTAGCCCCTACCCCCTCCTGTTAGCTGTCCCCTACCCCCTCATGTTAGCTAGCCCGAGGGGGTAGGGGCTAGCTAACAGGAGGGAGTAGGGGCTAGCTAACAGGAGGGGGTAGGGGCTAGCTAAGAGGAGGGTGTAGTGGCCAGCTAACAGGAGGGGGTAGGGGCTAGCTAACAGGAGGGGGTAGGGGCTAGCTAACAGGAGGGGGTAGAGGATAGCTAAGAGGAGGGGTAGGGGCCAGCTGTCAGGAGGGGGTAGGGGATAGCTAAGAGGAGGGGGTAGGGGCTAGGTAAGAAGAGGGGTAGGGGCTAGCTAAGAGGAGGGGGTAGGGGCTAGCTAACAGGAGGGGGTAGGGGCTAGCTAACAGGAGGGGGTAGGGGATAGCTAAGAGGAGGGGGGTAGGGGCTAGCTAACAGGAGGGGGTAGGGGATAGCTAAGAGGAGGGGGTAGGGGCTAGCTAAGAGGAGAAGGTAGGGGCTAGCTAAGAGGAGGGGGTAGGGGCTAGCTAAGAGGAGGGGGTAGGGGCTAGCTAAGAGGAGGGGTAGGGGCCAGCTGTCAGGAGGGGGTAGGGGCTAGCTAAGGAGGGGGTAGGGGCTAGGGGAAGAGGGGTAGGGGCTAGCTAAGAGGAGGGGGGGGATAGCTAAGAGGAGGGGGTAGGGGCTAAAAGGGGGGTAGGGTGTAGTGGTAATGGAAATAACCCATTCTCTATCATCAATAAATAATCAAACAGCTAAGATAAAATATTCTTTCTCAACTGTCAATGTCAAGAGCATATTTTTTCCACTGGCTAACAAATACACACACACACACACACACACACACACACACACACACACACACACACCACACACACCACACACTCACACACACACACACACACACACACACACACACACACACACACACACACACAACCACACAACTATTCTCTCTTCATCCTTTTCCTCTTCCCCCATCCCTCTCTCCCTCCAACCAAATAGTTTTAT
>NC_056459.1:33761920-33809420 GCF_018296145.1 Oncorhynchus tshawytscha
GGAATGTGAAACTGTTCTCTGTATCTATGTGTGTGTGTGTGTGTCGTCAATATGCATGTGTGTGTGTGTGTGTGTGAGTGTGTGTGTGTGTGTGTCGTCAATATGCATGTGTGTGTGTGTGTGTGTGACTGTTTGTGTGTCGTCAATATGTATGTGTGTGTGTGTGTGCGTGTGAGTGTGTGTGTGTGTGTGTGTGTGTGTCGTCAATATGCATGTGTGTGTGTGTGCGTGTGAGTGTGTGTGTGTGTGTGTGTGTCGTCAATATGCATGTGTGTGTGTGTGTGTGTGTGTGTGTGTGTGTGTGTGTGTGTGAGTGTGTGTGTGTGTGTGTGTCGTCAATATGCATGTGTGTGTGTGAGTGTGTGTGTGTGTGTCGTCAATATGCATGTGTGTGTGTGTGTGTGTGTGTGTGTGTGTGTGTGTGTGTGTGTGTGTGTGTGTGTGTGTGAGTGTGTACAGTCCATTGAGTATAGCATAGAGCCGGTGCTAGAGAGTCAGGTCAAATAAAAAGACGATCAATGTAAATAATCCGGGAAGCCATTTTATTAACTGTTCAGCAGCCTTATGGAAGGAAAGGAAGATGAATCCTTTTGGTCCAAGATCTTGAGCTCTTGTACCACTTGCAGAGAGAACAGTCTACGACTTGGGTGGCTGGAGTCTTTGACAATATTTAGGACCTTCCTCTGACACCGCCTGGCATAGAGGTCCTAAATGGTAGGGAGCTTGGCCCCAGTGATGTACTGGACCGTACACACTACCTAGCGCCTTACGGTCAGATACCAAGCAGTTGCCATACCAGGTGGTGATGCAGCCAGTCAAGATGCTCTCGATGGTGCAGCTGTATAACTGTTTTGAGGAACTGAGGGCCTTATCTTTTCAGCCTCCTAATGGAGAACAGGCGTTGTCGTTCTATCTTCATGACTGAGTTGGTGTGTTTGGACAGTGATAGGTCCTTAGTGAGTCAATGTTATTTATAATACGGTTTGGAGAAAATCAAACCTCTCTGAACGGAAACCTGAACCCTTAAAGAAGCTAAATAGTGATCCTCTCCAATATCCAAATGAACCATTTAAACAAAGTGGATATCAGAGAACGTGTCTACCACTTACCCAAACTTCTTGGACACACCAGATCCTTAGATATGTATTTATTTAACCTTTATTTAACTAGGTAAGTCAGTTAAGAACAAATTCTTATTTACAATGATGGCCTAGGAACAGTGGGTTAACTGTCTGTTCTGTTCTCCTCATCTTCCCTCCTTAGTTACAGGTACAGCTCTGCTCTGTTCTCCTCGTTATCCCTCCTTGGTTACAGGTACATCTCTGTTCTGTTCTCCTCATCATCCCTCCTTAGTTACCGGTACATCTATGTTCTGTTCTCGTCATCCCTCCTTAGTTACAGGTACATCTCTGTTCTGTTCTCCGGCCAACTCTGGGCCTCCCGACGCAGAAACATTGAAGCTTTAACTGCTGGCTGCTCTTCTTCTGTGTTTTTTTTTAACCCAACGAGAGAATGTCACAAGTGTTTCCCTAAAAGCTGTCTGAGTTAAAACATCTTCTACTGTACAATAAAGTGAATAGCTTAATCAATCGATAATTAATTATTTAAGATGACTTCCTAAGCAAAATCAGCCTCTGAATGTCAAAGAAACTAAACAATGATATTCCTTATGTTTTTACTGTGTATTTTAGTTTGTTTCAGGCATAAAGCATCGCAGCCAAAACACTGTTATAGTTCACTTCATATAATCGTTATACTTTATACTTTCTTCAAAAGCTTAAACTTTTGGACTGATCTTTTTGCTGTTCTTTTTGCCATTCTCTTTATTCCGATGCCTCTCATACTTCCTCAATTCCAGTCTTGGTTTTAACTTAACAGGCCTTTTTAAAATCTTTTTTTTAACTAGGCAAGTCAGTTAATACGAACACATTCTTATTTCCAATGACGGCCTAGGAACAGTGGGTTAACTGCCTTGATCAGGGGGGCAGAACGACAGATTTAGTTTTACCTTGTCAGCTCAGGGATTCGTCCCAGAAACCTTTCAGTTATTAGTCCAACACTCTAACCACTTAAAAAAAAGAGTAATATCTTTTTTAAAAAATAAAAACAAACAGCCACTAGGGTACCTGGATATTTAAAAAGTGGGAGGAGGAATTGGGAGGAGGAATTGACCAATAAATCTATGGATATAACAGCCTATAGCCTAATTGAATCTGTCAGACCTCGTATTTCTTAAATAGGAAGAAATAGGCAACAACACAAAGCCCTCGTTGTTAGTAAAGTCTAATTAAAATGAAGACGGTTGAAAGGAATTATTCTTACTCAAATTTGTCTCCTCTCAGTACCATGAGCTGTGCATTTCTGATTGATTGTGCCGAGGCTGCTGCTTCAAGTTTCAGCACCACAATGTAAGTTATTCAAATCTGGCTTATATTGAGGTCAATAAGTCTGATAGGTACATCATGGGCAAAGAAACATCGTTTTTAATAAAAAATGGATTATAGTATATACTATTATATATATATATATATATATATATATATATATATATATATATATATACTATTACTATATATTATAGTAGTAGCAAAGAAACATAGTTTTTAATAAATTAAATTATAGTATATACTGCAAGCTATCAAAGTTCAAAGCTCTGGTCCTCCTTCTCATCTTCGTGCTCTTCTTCTCAAAGTGAACAGAACATAGAGGGTTAGAGCATTGGACTAGTAACTGAAAGGTTGCAAGATCGAACCCCTGAGCTGGTAAGGTAAAAATCTATTGTTCTGCCCCTGAACAAGGTAGTTAACCCACTGTTCCCCTGAACAAGGTAGTTAACCCACTGTTCCAAGGCCGTCATTGAAAATAAGATTTTGTTCTTAACTTGACGGTATGCCTTTTGATGTTATTTGATGGTTCGTCGGTGGGTGTAGCAGGATTTCATATAAGCCTCCGGATTAGTGTCCCACACCTTGAAAGCGGCTGCTCTAGCCTTTAGCTCAGTGTGGATGTTGCCTGTAATCCATGGCTTCTGGTTGGGATATGTACGCACGTTCACTAACAACATCGTTGATGCACGTGTTAATGAAGCCGGTGACTGATGTGGTAAATTCCTCAATGCAATCGGATAAATTTCGGAACATATTCAAGTCCTGTACATTAGTGTCCGCTTCATCGGACCACTTCCGTATTGAGAGCATCACTGGTACTTCCTGTTTTGCTCATTGGCATTCTGACCACAGGAAGCTGTTGCCAGAGAATTGAAGGTTCATTTATCTACCATAAACCGCCTCCAACATCATTTTAGATAATTTGGCAGTACGTTCAACCGGCCTCACAACTGCAGACCTAGTGAAGCCATGCCAGCTCAGGTCCTGTACATCGTCTGAGACCAGACATCCGGATCGCTGATGAAAACTGTGGATTTACAAAACCAAATATTTTCTGCCATTCATCCGCCGCCGTCACCTCATGTTTCACCATGGTAACGCACGGTCCCATGTCGCAAGGATCTGTGCACAATTCCTGGAAGCTGAAAATGTCCCAGTTCTTCCATGGCCTGCATACTCGCCAGACATGTCACCCATTGAGCATGTTTGGGATGCTCTGGATCGACGTGTACAACAGCGTGTTCCAGATCCCGCCAATATCCAGCAACTTTGCACAGCCATTGAAGAGGAGTGGGGACAGCATTCCACAGGCCACAATCAACAGCCTGATCAACTCTCTGCGAAGGAGATGTGTCGCACTGCATGGGGCAAATGGTGGTCACACCAGATACTGACTGGTTTTCTGATCCACGCCCTTAATATTAGAGATAACGCACCACCTGGGTTTCCCAGACGCTGCCGTTCTGTCCTGCCGATTTATAGACAAACCAGCTAGATTTATATTGTCCATGTCCTTGTTCAGGCACGACTCATGGGATATTACAGTTCTTCAGATCACATTGATCAGATAGTCTCATGGGATATTACAGTTCCTCAGATCACATTGATCAGATAGTCTCATGGGATATTACAGTTCTTCAGATCACATTGTTCAGACAGTCTCATGGGATGTTACGGTTCTTCAGATCACATTGACAAGACAGTCTCATGGGATGTTACAGTTCTTCAGATCACATTGATCAGATAGTCTCATGGGATATTACAGTTCCTCAGATCACATTGATCAGATAGTCTCGAACCAAGCTCATCCAGCTTATTCTCCAGATTTGCACGTTTATCCACTCTCCGACGTAGTCTCGTCTAACAATCCTGCATGCCGGGCCTCTATTACCCCATCTCATTCTACTTGGAGTTTCTTGGGCCAGGTCTGTAATGAGCAGAATGACTCATTGAAGTACACATCCTTTGTCCTCCCTCTATTGCGCCCATCCTCCCTACTCATCACCATTCCGCCCACTCCCTTCCATACCCCTCAACCATCCCATCTTTATACCCATTCCCTCCATTCATCCCTCCATCCAGTCTCTGACAATCTCTCCAAATCTCTGCTCAAATGCTTCACCCCTTGTTACTAACTACCCTCCTCTCTGATCCTCCACTATAATGACCACCACTCCTCGCCTGACTGCCTCTTGTCCATGCTTGGCCTTGTTCCATGCTGTTCCCACGTTCTGATTACAATCATCATTCCTCTCTTTCCTCTACCTACTGCTTTTTTGTCCTACTTCCTCTCCTTCCTCTCCCGTTCTGTCATTCCTGTCCTTCCTCTCCTGTTCTGGTCTTCTTCTCTTTCCTTCTCCTGTTCTGTCCTTCCTCTCCTGTTCTGGTCTTCTTCTCTTTCCTTCTCCTGTTCTTTCCTCCTCTCCTGTTCTGTCATTCCTCTCCTTCCTCTCCTGTTCTCTCCTCCTCTCCTGTTCTTTCCTCCTCTCCTGTTCTCTCCTTCCTCTCCTGTTCTTTCCTCCTCTCCTCTTCTGTCCTTCCTCTCCTGTTCTTTCCTCCTCTCCTGTTCTGTCCTTCCCTCTCCTTCCTGTTCTGTCCTTCCTCTCCTGTTCTGTCCTTCCTCTCCTGTTCTGTCCTTCCTCTCCTGTTCTGTCCTTCCTCTCCTTCCTCTCCTGTTCTGTTCTTCTTCTCTTTCCTCTCCTGTTCTGTCCTTCCTCTCCTCTCCTGTTCTGTCCTTCCTCTCCTGTTCTGTCCTTCCTCTCCTGTTCTGTCCTTCCCCTCCTTCCTGTTCTGTCCTTCCTCTCCTGTTCTGTCCTTCCTCTCCTGTTCTGTCCTTCCTCTCCTGTTCTGTTCTTCTTCTCTTTCCTCTCCTGTTCTTTCCTTCCTCTGCTGTTCTTTCCTCCTCTGCTGTTCTTTCCTTCCTCTCATGTTGTCTCCTCTCCTTCCTCTCATGTTGTCTCCTCTGCTGTCCTCTCCTTCCTCTCATGTTGTCTCCTCTGCTGTCCTCTCCTTCCTCTCATGTTGTCTCCTCTGCTGTTCTGTCCTTCCTCTCCTTCCTGTTCTGTCCTTCCTCTCCTGTTCTGTCCTTCCTCTCCTTCCTGTTCTGTTCTTCTTCTCTTTTCCTCTCCTGTTCTTTCCTCCTCTCCTGTTCTGTCCTTCCTCTCCTTCCTGTTCTGTCCTTCTCTCTTCTCTTCTCTGTTCTCTCCTGTTCTTTCCTCCTCTCCTGTTCTTTCCTTCCTCTCCTGTTCTGTCCTTCCTCTCCTGTTCTGTCCTTCCTCTCCTGTTCTGTCCTTCCTCTCCTGTTCTGTCCTCTCCTGTTCTGTCCTTCCTCTCCTGTTCTGTCCTCTCCTGTTCTGTCCTTCCTCTCCTGTTCTGTCCTTCCTCTCCTGTTCTGTCCTTCCTCTCCTGTTCTGTCCTTCCTCTCCTGTTCTGTCCTCTCCTGTTCTGTCCTTCCTCTCCTGTTCTATCCTTCCTCTCCTGTTCTGTCCTTCCTCTCCTTCCTCTCCTGTTCTGTCCTTCCTCTGTTCTGTCCTTCCTCTCCTGTTCTGTCCTTCCTCTCCTGTTCTGTCCTTCCCCTCCTTCCTGTTCTCTCCTTCCTCTCCTGTTCTGTCCTTCCTCGCCTGTTCTGTCCTTCCTCTCCTTCCTCTCCTGTTCTGTCCTTCCTCTCCTTCCTGTTCTTTCCTTCCTCTCATGTTGTCTCCTTCCTGTTCTGTCCTTCCTCTGCTGTTCTGTCCTTCCTCTCCTGTTCTGTCCTTCCTCTCATGTTGTCTCCTCTGCTGTTCTGTCCTTCCTCTCCTGTTGTCTCCTCTGCTGTTCTGTCCTTCCTCTCATGTTGTCTCCTTCCTGTTCTGTCCTTCTTCTCATGTTCTGTCCTTCCTCTCATGTTGTCTCCTCTCCTTCCTCTCCTGTTGTCTCCTCTCTTTTCCTTGCCTCTCCTCAGCCAACTGAACTAGGCCAATACCCCAAAACACTGATTACTTTTCTTATGCCAGTTTCTCTCTTTACTCTTTTCTCCTCTCCTCCTCTATCCATCCCTGTCATTGCTTCACCTCTACTCTCTGTTTTACCACTCCAAGCTCTCTCCTTCTTCCTTCTCACTCTTCTCTCTCTTTCTCCCTCTTCATCCTTCTCCCTCTTCTCTCTCCTTCACACCTCTTCCTCCTTCTCACTCTTCTCTCTCCTTCACACCTCTTCATCCTTCTCACTCTTCTCTCTCCTTCACACTTCTCCATCCATCACCTAACCTTCTCCCTCTTCTCTCTCCTTCACACCTCTTCACCCTTCTCACTCTTCTCTCACTTTCTCCCTCTTCATCCTTCTCCCTCTTCTCTCTCTTTCACACCTCTTCATCCTTCTCACTCTTCTCTCTCTTTCTCCCTCTTCGTCCTTCTCACTATTCTCTCTTATTCACACCTCTCCATCCATCTTCTAACTTTCTCCCTCTTTTCTCCCCTTTCCTTTACTCCTTTCATCTCCTGTTTCTTCTCTCTACTCTTCTCCTGATTTAATTATGCCTCCTCCTTCACAACTCTACAGACCATCAATTTCTTCTCTCTAAATTGCACCACTCCTCTCCAGCTTGCTCTCTCTTCTCTCCTTCCCAATTACTAGGAACCCCTGCCGGGGCTGGACTGACATTTCTACCTTCCTCCTCCGACTAAAAAAAACACAGTCTTCTTCTCTGTTCCTCCCTCGATTCCGCCCTCCATCCACTTATTACCAAATTCTTCAACACCCCAGAGAGATTCAGTTTTGGGGCCCATCACAAATGACACCCTATTCCCTATCTAGTGCACTATTTTTGACGGGTCCCCATAGTGTTCTGGCCAAAAGTAGTGCATCATGTAGAAAATACAGTGACATTTGGGACGAAACATTGACATGTTTGAGAGCATGTTACCTCTGTCAGTTCAGAGAGAATTATTATGTACCCCTTTCCCCTTTCTCTCCCTCTACCTCTCCCTCTACGTCTCCCTCTACCTCTCCCTCTACGTCTCCCTCTACGTCTCCCTCTACGTCCCTCTACCTCCCTCTACGTCTCCCTCTACCTCTCCGTCTCCCTCTCCCTCTACCTCTCCCTCTACGTCTCCCTCTCTCCCCTCTACCTCCCTCTACGTCTCCCTCTACGTCTCCCTCTCCCTCTACATCTCCCTCTACGTCTCCCTCTACGTCTCCCTCTCCCTCTACGTCTACCTCTACGTCTCCCCCTACGTCTCCCTCTCCCTCTACGTCTCCCTCTCGTCTCCCTCTACGTCTCCCTCTACCTCTCCCTCTCCTCTCGTCTCCCTCTACGTCTCCCTCTACGTCTCCCTCTACGTCTCCCTCTACATCTCCCTCTCCCTCTACGTCTCCCTCTACCTCCCCCTACCTCCCTCTATGTCTCCCTCTACATCTCCCTCTACCTCTCTCTACCTCCCTCTACCTCTCTCTCTACCTCTCCCTCTACGTCTCCCTCTACCTCCCTCTACGTCTCCCTCTACGTCTCCCTCTACGTCTCTCTCCAACTCTCCCTCTACGTCTCCCTCTACCTCTCTCTCTCCCTCTCCCTCTACCTCTCCCTCTAGTTCTCCCTCTACCTCTCTCTCTACATCTCCCTCTACGTCTCCCTCTACGTCTCTCTCCAACTCTCCCTCTACATCTCTACCTCTACCTCTCCCTCTACGTCTCTCTCTACCTCTCCCTCTACTTCTCAACCCAACTCTCCCTCTACTTCTCTCTCTACCTCTCCATCTACTTGTCTCTCTACCTCTCCCTCTACTTCTCTCTCCAACTCTCCCTCTAGTTCTCCCTCTACCTTTCTCTCTATGTCTCTACCTCTACCTCTCCCTCTATGTCTCCCTCTAACACCCCCTCTACACCTCTCTCTACCTCTCCCTCTACTTCTCTCCCCAACTCTCCCTCTACTTCTCTCTCTACATCTCCATCTACTTCTCTCTCTACCTCTCCCTCTACGTCTCTCTCTACGTCTCTCTCGCCCTCTCTCTCTCCCTTTACTTTTCCCTCTACCTCTCCCACTATCTCCCCCTCTATGTCTCTCTCTACTTCTCTCTCTCTCTTCCTCTGAAGTCCAAGAACACTCTTGACGTTAATATGAGGAAGTGGAGTTTAATGACTTCAGAGTTTTGAGTCGGACCGATCGAGACTGACGGTTGTCCTTTTCTGCGTCTCAAACCTATTCCCTATCTAGTGCACTGCATTCGACCTAGACCAATAGGGCTCGGGTCAGAAGAAGTGCACTATGTAGGGAATAGGGTGTCATTTGGGAAGCAATCCAGACAAGGACGTATACTTTGGAGACGTGGCATTTTAATATGAGAGAAAAAGAGAAGGAGAGGGGGGAGGTACGAGAGGAGAGGAGAGATGGAGAGAAGTGGTTGTTTGTTGATGCTCATTTTCAGAATTTATCCTCTCTCTGCCATTCCTTCCTCTCTTCCTCCTTCCTTCCCTCCATCATTTTCTCTGCATGTTAATGATAGCCTCAGACGACCTGCTTTAAACCCCTGATAAGGTCCCCAGGGATTCAATGGATGATTAGTGTTTCTTGGTTTAACGTCAGCCGTCTGTCTGTGATTTAGAAATGCCTGTTTTTTCTTAATGGGATTACGTCAGATGAGAGTGAAGGTGACAAATGATTGAATAGTGTTGAATAGTGTTGCCGATGTATGTGTGTGATAACCCTCCACACATACTCAGCTTGTGCCAAACTCTTCATTCAAGATTTCACTCTGTATCATAAATGTCAAATCACGGCCGCATGCTAGAAGAATGCAAAACAAAGTCCAATCTTAGGTTACGTCGTATTTAACCGTAATTACTTTGCTGACTAACATAAAGGCCTTTTGTACCAACATATGACAACATCTCTTCCGCTAAGCGATAACAACAATACATGAAATCAGACATTTCCAGTATTATCTTCTGAGCACTTTAATGATGAAACTTCCAGTGACTCTCCTCTCCTCTCCTCTCCTCTCCTCTCCTCTCCTCTCCTCTCCTCTCCTCTCCTCTCTCTCTCCTCTCCTCTCCTCTCCTCTCCTCTCCTCTCCTCTCCTCTCCTCTCCTCTCCTCTCCTCTCCTCTCCTCTCCTCTCTCTCCTCTCCTCTCCTCTCCTCTCCTCTCCTCTCCTCTCCTCTCCTCTCTCCTCTCCTCTCCTCTCCTCTCCTCTCCTCTCCTCTCCTCTCCTCTCCTCTCCTCTCCTCTCCTCTCCTCTCCTCACTGACTTTATTTGACAACATTTAAAGTGGCATTTAAATACAAAACAACATTGACAATACAACTTTCATAACAGTTTCATTTCAATAAAACATTAAAAAAAACTAGCTGGCCTTACTGAGTCGATTAGAACATTAGTCTGCTGGCCTTACTGAGTCATTAGGAACAGTAGCCTGCTGGCCTTACTGAGTCGATTAGAACATTAGCCTGCTGGCCTTACTGAGTCGATTAGAACATTAGCATGCTGGCCTTACTGAGTCGATTAGGAACATTAGCCTGCTGGCCTTACTGAGTCTATAGGAACATTAGCATGCTGGCCTTACTGAGTCTATAGGAACATTAGCATGCTGGCCTTACTGAGTCATTAGGAACATTAGCCTGCTGGCCTTACTGAGTCGATGGGAACATTCGCCCGAGCTATTTAGGAGGGATATCACACCTGGCTCAAATGATTGTCTAGTTCTGTTTTTCCTGCTGAGGGGTGCCCTATACCTGCGCCCAGAGGGGAGTAGTTCAAAGTCTGGGTACAGGGGTGGCTTGGGTCTAAAATTATTTTGTGAGCCTTGCGGAGGGCCCTGACCTTAAAGATCTCATCCAGGCCTGCCTGTTTGACTCCTAGTACCTTGGGGAGGACCCTGACCTTAAAGATCTCATCCAGGCCTGTCTGTTTGACTCCAAGTACCTTGGGGAGGTCCCTGACCTTAAAGATCTCATCCAGGTCTGTCTGTTTGACTCCAAGTACCTTGGGGAGGGCCCTGACCTTAAATATCTCATCCAGGCCTGTCTGTTTGACTCCAAGTACCTTGGGGAGGGCCCTGACCTTAAAGATCTCATCCAGGCCTGTCTGTTTGACTCCTAGTACCTTGGGGAGGGCCCTGACCTTAAATATCTCATCCAGGCCTGTCTGTTTGACTCCAAGTACCCTTGTGGAGGGCCCTGACCTTAAAGATCTCATCCAGGCCTGTCTGTTTGACTCCAAGTACCTTGCTTGCTGTGGTGATAATCCTTCTCAGCATATTTCTCTGGCTGCCAGTGGAATTGCCAAACCAACAAACAATACAAAAAGTTAAAATACTGTCAATGAAAGATTTGTAAAACAGAGTCAGTATAGTACGATTAACATTAAAATATCCCAGCTTTTGAGAAAGTACAGTCTCTGTTGACTCTTTTTGTATATCAGATCTGTACATTTACTCCACTGAAGCTTATTGTCCAAGAGGACACCCAGATATTTGTATATTGATAGATGTTGCAGAGGTAGGTGTTGTACACTTCCTGAAGTCTAAGCACGTCTCTTTGGTCTTGTCGGTATTGAGGATCTCCTCTCCTCTCCTCTCCCTCTCCTCTCCTCTCCTCTCCTCTCCTCTCCTCTCCTCTCCTCTCCTCTCCTCTCCTCTCCTCTCCTCTCCTCCCTCTCCTCTCCTCTCCTCTCCTCTCCTCTCCTCTCCTCTCCTCTCCTCTCCTCTCCGCTCCTCTCCTCTCCTCTCCTCTCCTCTCCTCTCCTCCTCTCCTCTCCTCTCCTCTCCTCTCCTTTCTCCCTGCCGAGGTTCAGCAGCACATCTCATTTCCAAGCCATGGGCTACATTCCAAATGACACCCTATCCCCTACATAGTTGCACCGCAGGCCCCATAGGGCTCTGATCAAAAGTAGTGCACTCTGTATGGGATAGGGTGTCATTTGGGACACATCCATGGCGATCTCACAACTTTTCATAGAGGGAGTTTGATGCTCCCTTTATTTTTAGCCGCAGCCCTCTCCTCAGTCGACGGGGAACAAGAGTTCAACGGCCTCATGGGTAATACTCTCGGTGCACTAATTAGCAGGAAACAGAGAAGTGACTTTTCTACCCCCAATGAAAAGACTGACGTGTTTTCCTTTATTTTATTTTTTCCCCGTTACGGAACTCTCCGGAAAGATTGTCTTTTTCTGAATGGAAGTCGGAGGAAACTAAGGGGTTGATGTTAAAGTCTTGGATGTGAAGGTCCCTTGAACTGCCGAGAGCTCCCAGAGTCATTCCTCGTCTTTTCTCCCTGGGTTTCAAGAAAATAAACTGTCAGATTCTCTGTCATTCTCTACAGAACAAAGCATAAGAAGAGGCTCCAAACTTTTAATGAGTGTTAGGCCCGTTGGCGACGTTTCTTTATGTTCTAGTCAAGATTGTTCGCTATGAATACGTTGTGGATATTACTAAATCATGCTAACTGGGACTTGAACATACTGTAGTTAGATATGTAAAGTACAGGATGAATCATCTTCAACGGAGGTGTGAAAACACAACACTTCTGCTTGCTTCTTGCTTAACCCTTGTGTAGTCTTAACATTCTATATACTCCACTTGTCCTAAGGGTGGAGCATCTGGCAGCCATAAGAGAGGTCTGGGAGAAGTGGGTGGAGCATCTGACAGCCATAAGAGAGGCCTGGGAGAAGTGGGTGGAGCATCTGACAGCCATAAGAGAGGTCTGGGAGAAGTGGGTGGAGCATCTGACAGCCATAAGAGAGGTCTGGGAGAAGTGGGTGGAGCATCTGACAGCCATAAGAGAGGTCTGGGAGAAGTGGGTGGAGCATCTGACAGCCATAAGATAGGCCTGGGAGAAGTGGGTGGAGCATCTGACAGCCATAAGAGAGGCCTGGGAGAGAGAGGCCTTATTTAACCAGGTAGGCTAGTTGAGAACAAGTTCTCATTTGCAACTGCGACCTGGCCAAGATAAAGCATAGCAGTGTGAACAGACAGCACAGAGTTACACATAGAGTAAACAATAAACAAGTCAATGACACAATAGAAAAAAAGGGGAGTCTATATACATTGTGTGCAAAAGGCATGAGGAGCGAGGCGAATAATTACAATTTTGCAGATTAACACTGGAGTGATAAATGATCAGATGGTCATGTACAGGTAGAGATATTGGTGTGCAAAAGAGCAGAAAAGTAAAAAAATAAAAACACTATGGGGATAAGGTAGGTAAAAATGGGTGGGCTATTTACCGATAGACTATGTACAGCTGCAGCGATCGGTTAGCTGCTCAGATAGCAGATGTTTGAAGTTGGTGAGGGAGATAAAAGTCTCCAACTTCAGCGATTTTTGCAATTCGTTCCAGTCACAGGCAGCAGAGAACTGGAACGAAAGGCGGCCAAATGAGGTGTTGGCTTTAGGGATGATCAGTGAGATGCACCTGCTGGAGTGCGTGCTACTGATGGGTTGCTGATGTTGCCATCGTGACCAGTGAACTGAGATAAGGTGGAGCTTTACCTAGCATGGACTTGTAGATGACCTGGAGCCAGTGGGTCTGGCGACGAATATGTAGCGAGGGCCAGCCGACTAGAGCATACAAGTCACAGTGATGGGTGGTATAAGGTGCTTTAGTGACAAAACGGATGGCACTGTGATAAACTGCATCCAGTTTGCTGAGTAGAGTGTTGGAAGCAATTTTGTAGATGACATCGTCGAAGTCGAGGATCGGTAGGATAGTCAGTTTTACTTGGGTAAGTTTGGTGGCGTGAGTGAAGGAGACTTTGTTGCGGAATAGAAAGCCGACTCTAGATTTGAATTTAGATTGGAGATGTTTGATATGAGTCTGGAAGGAGAGTTTACAGTCTAGCCAGACACCTAGGTACTTATAGATGTCCACATATTCAAGGTCGGAACCATCCAGGGTGGTGATGCTGGTCAGGCGTGCGGGTGCAGGCAGCGAACGGTTGAAAAGCATGCATTTGGTTTTACTAGCGTTTAAGAGCAGTTGGAGGCCACAGAAGGAGTGCTGTATGGGATTGAAGCTCATTTGGAGGTTAGATAGCACAGTGTCCAAGGACGGGCCGGAAGTATATAGAATGGTGTCGTCTGTGTAGAGGTGGATCAGGGAATCGCCTGCAGCAAGAGCACCATCATTGATATATACAGAGAAAAGAGTCGGCCCGAGGATTGAACCCTGTGGCACCCCCATAGAGACTGCCAGAGGACCGGACAGCATGCCCTCCGATTTGACACACTGAACTCTGTCTGCAAAGTAATTGGTGAACCAGGCAAGGCAGTCATCCGAAAAACCGAGGCTACTGAGTCTGCCGATAAGAATATGGTGATTGACAGAGTCAAAAGCCTTGGCAAGGTCGATGAAGACGGCTGCACAGTACTGTCTTTTATCGATGGCGGTTATGATATCGTTTAGTACCTTGAGCGTGGCTGAGGTGCACCCGTGACCGGCTCGGAAACCAGATTGCACAGCGGAGAAGGTACGGTGGGATTCGAGATGGTCAGTGACCTGTTTGTTGACTTGGCTTTCGAAGACCTTAGATAGGCAGGGCAGGATGGATATAGGTCTGTAACAGTTTGGGTCCAGGGTGTCTCCCCTTTGAAGAGGGGGATGACTGCGGCAGCTTTCAATCCTTGGGGATCTCAGACGATATGAAAGAGAGGTTGAACAGGCTGGTAATAGGGGTTGCGACAATGGCGGCGGATAGTTTCAGAAATAGAGGGTCCAGATTGTCAAGCCCAGCTGATTTGTACGGGTCCAGGTTTTGCAGCTCTTTCAGAACATCTGCTATCTGGATTTGGGTAAAGGAGAACCTGGAGAGGCTTGGGCGAGTAGCTGCGGGGGGGGGGCGGAGCTGTTGGCCGAGGTTGGAGTAGCCAGGCGGAAGGCATGGCCAGCTGTTGAGAAATGCTTGTTGAGGTTTTCGATAATCATGGATTTATCGGTGGTGACCGTGTTACCTAGCCCCAGTGCAGTGGGCAGCTGGGAGGAGGTGCTCTTGTTCTCTATGGACTTCACAGTGTCCCAGAACTTTTTGGAGTTGGAGCTACAGGATGCAAACTTCTGCCTGAAGAAGCTGGCCTTAGCTTTCCTGACTGACTGCGTGTATTGGTTCCTGACGTCCCTGAACAGGTGCATATCGCAGGGACTATTCGATGCTATTGCAGTCCGCCACAGGATATTTCTGTGCTGGTCGAGGGCAGTCAGGTCTGGAGTGAACCAAGGGCTATATCTGTTCTTAGTTCTGCATTTTTTGAACGGAGCATGCTTATCTAAAATGGTGAGGAAGTTACTTTTAAAGAATGACCAGGCATCCTCAACTGACGGGATGAGGTCAATGTCCTTCCAGGATACCCGGGACAGGTCGATTAGAAAGGCCTGCTAACAGAAGTGTTTTAGGGAGCGTTTGACAGTGATGAGGGGTGGTCGTTTGACTGCGGCTCTGTAGCGGATACAGGCAATGAGGCAGTGATCGCTGAGATCCTGGTTGAAGACAGCGGAGGTGTATTTGGAGGGCCAGTTGGTCAGGGTGACGTCTATGAGGGTGCCCTTGTTTACAGATTTAGGGTTGTACCTGGTGGGTTCCTTGATGATTGGTGTGAGATTGAGGGCATCTAGCTTAGATTGTAGGACTGCCGGGGTGTTAAGCATATCCCAGTTTAGGTCACCTAACAGAACAAACTCTGAAGCTAGATGGGGGGCGATCAATTCACAAATGGTGTCCAGGGCACAGCTGGGAGCTGAGGGGGTCGGTAGCAGGCGGCAACAGTGAGAGACTTATTTTTGGAGAGGGTAATTTTCAAAATTAGTAGTTCGAACTGTTTGGGTATGGACCTGGAAAGTATGACATTACTTTGCAGGCTATCTCTGCAGTAAACTGCAACTCCTCCCCCTTTGGCAGTTCTATCTTGATGGAAAATGTTATAGTTGGGTATGGAAATCTCAGAATTTTTGCTGGCCTTCCTGAGCCAGGATTCAGACACGGCAAGGACATCAGGGTTAGCAGAGTGTGCTAAAGCAGTGAGTAAAACAAACTTAGGGAGGAGGCTTCTGATGTTGACATGCATGAAACCAAGGCTTTTTCGATCACAGAAGTCAACAAATGAGGGTGCCTGGGGACATGCAGGGCCTGGGTTTACCTCCACATCACCCGCGGAACAGAGGAGGAGTAGAATGAGGGTGCGGCTAAAGGCTATCAAAACTGGTCGCCTAGAGCGTTGGAGACAGAGAATAAAAGGAGCAGATTTCTGGGCATGGTAGAATATATTCAGGGCATAATGCGCAGACAGGGGTATGGTGGGGTGCGGGTACAGCGGAGGTAAGCCCAGGCACTGGGTGATGATGAGAGAGATTGTATCACTGGACATGCTGGTTGTAATGGGTGAGGTCACCGCATGTGTGGGAGGTGGGACAAAGGAGGTATCAGGGGTATGAAGAGTGGAACTAGGGGCTCCATTGTAAACTAAAACAATTATAACTAACCTGAACAACAGTATACAAGGCATATTGACATTTGAGAGAGACATACAGCGAGGCATACAGTAACCACAGGTGTTGAATTGGGAGAGCTAACGAAAACAGTAGCTAAAACAGTAGGTGAGACAACAACAGCTAATCAGCTAGCACAACAACAGCAGGTAAAATGGCATTGACTAGGCAGGGAGGGACCTATACACACCCGCTAAGATTAGCAGCCCTATGTAGCCTCGCCTCGGGACCTATACACACCCACTAAGATTAGCAGCCCTATGTAGGCACGCAGGCCAATCTCATCCATCCTTTTTCAGTTTGTCTCCATATTTACGGAAACCCTCCAAATTTGTCATCTCCAGGATGATTTTTTCGATGGCTGGTGTGATGAACATGTAGAATGTTGAGGCTTTGTCCTGGGCAACTGCATGTCTTGTGGGCCCTGGGGTCATCCTTATGACATTTTAACTGCATGTCTTGTGGGCTCTGGGGTCATCCTTATGACATTTTAACTGCATGTCTTGTCTGGGCATCCTGGGGTCATCCTTATGACATTTTAACTGCATGTCTTGTGGGCCCTGGGGTCATCCTTAAGACATGTTGACTGCATGTCTTGTGGGCCCTGGGGTCATCCTTATGACATTTTAACTGCATGTCTTGTGGGCCCTGGGGTCATCCTTATGACATTTTAACTGCATGTCTTGTGGGCCCTGGGGTCATCCTTATGACATTTTAACTGCATGTCTTGTGGGCCCTGGGGTCATCCTTATGACATTTTAACTGCATGTCTTGTGGGCCCTGGGGTCATCCTTATGACATTTTAACTGCATGTCTTGTGGGCCCTGGGGTCATCCTTATGACATTTTAACTGCATGTCTTGTGGGCTCTGGGGTCATCCTTAAGACATGTTGACTCCATGTCTTGTGGGCCCTGGGGTCATCCTTATGACATGTTGGGCTGTCTTCCTGCCCTGGTCGTCATATGTCAAATCAAATCAAATCAAATTTATTTGTCACATACACATGGTTAGCAGATGTTAATGCGAGTGTAGCGAAATGCTTGTGCTTCTAGTTCCGACAATGCAGTAATAACCAACGAGTAATCTAACTAACAATTCCAAAACTACTACCTTATACACACAAGTGTAAAGGGATAAAGAATATGTACATAAAGATATATGAATGAGTGATGGTACAGAGCGGCATAGGCAAGATGCAGTAGATGGTATCGAGTACAGTATATACATATGAGATGAGTATGCAAACAAAGTGGCATAGTTTAAAGTGGCTAGTGATACATGTATTGCATAAAGATGCAGTAGAACATATAGAGTACAGTATATACGTATACATATGAGATGAATAATGTAGGGTATGTAAACATTATATTAAGTAGCATTGTTTAAAGTGGCTAGTGAAATATTTTACATCAATTCCCATCAATTCCCATTATTAAAGTGGCTAGAGTTGAGTCAGTGTGTTGGCAGCAGCCACTCAATATTAGTGGTGGCTGTTTAACAGTCTGATGGCCTTGAGAAGCTGTTTGACTGTTTCAGTCTCTCGGTCCCAGCTTTGATGCACCTGTACTGACCTCGCCTTCTGGATGATAACGGGGTGAACAGGCAGTGGCTCAGGTAGTTGTTGTCCTTGATGATCTTTATGGCCTTCCTGTGACATCGGGTGGTGTAGGTGTCCTGGAGGGCAGGTAGTTTGCACCCAGTGATGCGTTGTGCAGACCTCACCACCCTCTGGAGAGCCTTACGGTTGTGGGCGGAGCAGTTGCCGTACCAGGCGGTGATACAGCCCGACAGGATGCTCTCGATTGTGCATCTGTAGAAGTTTGTGAGTGCTTTTGGTGACAAGCCAAATTTCTTCAGCCTCCTGAGGTTGAAGAGGCGCTGCTGCGCCTTCATCACGATGCTGTCTGTGTGGGTGGACCAATTCAGTTTGTCTGTGATGTGTACGCCGAGGAACTTAAAACTTACTACCGTCTCCACTACTGTCCCATCGATGTGGATAGGGGGGTGTTCCCTCTGCTGTTTCCTGAAGTCCACAATCATCTCCTTTGACGTTGAGTGTGAGGTTATTTTCCTGACACCACACTCCGAGGGCCCTCACCTCCTCCCTGTAGGCCGTCTCGTCGTTGTTGGTAATCAAGCCTACCACTGTTGTGTCGTCCGCAAACTTGATGATTGAGTTGGAGGCGTGCGTGGCCACGTAGTCGTCGGTGAACAGGGAGTACAGGAGAGGGCTCAGAACGCACCCTTGTGGGGCCCCAGTGTTGAGGATCAACGGGGTGGAGATGTTGTTACCCAGGGTCTCGAGCTTGATGATGAGTTTGGAGGGTACTATGGTGTTAAATGCCGAGCTGTAGTCGATGAACAGCATTCTCACATAGGTATTCCTCTTGTCCAGATGGGTTAGGGCTGTGTGCAGTGTGGTTGAGATTGCATCGTCTGTGGACCTATTTGGGCGGTAAGCAAATTGGAGTGGGTCTAGGGTGTCAGGTAGGGTGGAGGTGGTATGGTCCTTGACTAGTCTCTCAAAGCACTTCATGATGACGGAAGTGAGTGCTACGGGGCGGTAGTCGTTTAGCTCAGTTACCTTAGCTTTCTTGGGAACAGGAACAATGGTGGCCCTCTTGAAGCATGTGGGAACAGCAGACTGGGATAAGGATTGATTGAATATGTCAGTAAACACACCAGCCAGCTGGTCTGCTCATGCTCTGAGGGCGCGGCTGGGGATGCCGTCTGGGCCTGCAGCCTTGCGAGGGTTAACACGTTTAAATGTTTTACTCACCTCGGCTGCAGTGAAGGAGAGTCCGCATGTTTTGGTTGCGGACCGTGTCAGTGGCACTGTATTGTCTTCAAAGCGGGCAAAAAAGTTATTTCGTCTGCCTGGGAGCAAGACATCCTGGTCCGTGACTGGGCTGGTTTTCTTTTTGTAATCCGTGATTGACTGTAGACCCTGCCACATACCTCTTGTGTCTGAGCCGTTGAATTGCGATTCTACTTTGTCTCTATACTGACGCTTAGCTTGTTTGATTGCCTTGCGGAGGGAATAGCTACACTGTTTCTATTCGGTCATGTTTCCGGTCACCTTGCCCTGATTAAAAGCAGTGGTTCGTGCTTTCAGTTTCACGCGAATGCTGCCATCAATCCACGGTTTCTGGTTTGGGAATGTTTTAATCGTTGCTATGGGAACGACATCTTCAACGCACGTTCTAATGAACTCGCTCACCGAATCAGCGTATTCGTCAATGTTGTTGTTTGACGCAATACGAAACATATCCCAGTCCACGGGATGGAAGCAGTCTTGGAGTGTGGAATCAGATTGGTCGGACCAGCGTTGAACAGACCTCAGGGCGGGAGCTTCTTGTTTTAGCTTCTGTCTGTAGGCAGGGAGCAACAAAATGGAGTCGTGGTCAGCTTTTCCGAAAGGAGGGCGGGGGAGGGCCTTATATGCATTGCGGAAGTTAGAATAGCAATGATCCAAGGTTTTTACCAG
Source organism: Oncorhynchus tshawytscha (assembly GCF_018296145.1). Classification (NCBI taxonomy): domain Eukaryota; kingdom Metazoa; phylum Chordata; class Actinopteri; order Salmoniformes; family Salmonidae; genus Oncorhynchus; species Oncorhynchus tshawytscha. The sequence goes on from NC_056459.1 coordinate 33,781,242, forward strand.
CCCTGGTTGTTTTCAGATTAGCCTTGTCAAAATCCCCAGCTACAATGAATACAGCCTCAGGATATGTGGATTCCAGTTTGCAAAGTCAAATAAAGTTCGTTCAGAGCCATCGATGGTGACAAGGACCATGTTATTTTGCTGTTCTTTGACAAAATGTCTCTTTCAGCTTGGAGCATTTCTTCTTCATCTGAAGATGATGCATCGTGCTCTGGGTTGTATTCTTCACCGTCCTCTTCTTCATCTGAAGAGGATGCATCGTGCTCTGGGTTGTATTCTTCCCCATCTTCTTCTTCAGATACCTTCCTCCTCTTTACCTCCTCTGGTTCCTCCTGGACATCTGTAGAAATCAGATCTCTGACCTGTTGGTCACTGAAATCTGCACTCATGGCTTCAGCAAAGAGAGAACTGGGGGGACTGTCATCTGCAGCACATTCCCCATTAATGCTTTCAAGAAATGTTTATTTTTGTCTGAAATGGTTTTGATTTTGTCTGTGAACTTGAGTCATGTGTGTGGGTCGTGGAGGGGAGATGCTGCACATGCACAAGAACGTTTTAGTTTTGTCCGAGTTCAATCAGTAGCACATATAATCTCATTTTCTCATTGTGTGTGTGTGTGTGTGTGTGTGTGTGTGTGTCATTGTGGTTTTTTTTGTGGTGTGTAAATGATTTTATAACTGCCGGGTTAAAAAGGACCCTAAAGACAATCTTTGTACCTTGGTGGTGTACAGCTTTTATGGAAATATATGTTGGGGTCATATATATGTGGGGGTCATATATATGTTGGGGTCATATATATGTTGGGGTGATATATATGTTGGGGTCATATATATGTTGGGGTCACATATATGTTGGGGTCATATATATGTTGGGGTCATGTATATGTTGGGGTCACATATATGTTGGGGTCACATATATGTTGGGGTCACATATATGTCTGGGTCATATATATGTTGGGTTCACTCTAGGAAAAGTCATCCAATTTCAAGTTGAAAAACATATAATTTAGGGGGTTTTCTCTGCTGTTAAACATAGTGGCTGGTCATTGTTGACCCTTAAGACAACACAAGGGGTTAAATCCCAATACAAATTCACTTTATGTAAACAGATTGGATTTTATTCAGAGGTTTGACGGAGCATTAGGAAAGTATTCATAACCCCTTGACTTTTTCCACATCTTGTTTCGTTACAGCCTTATTCTAAAATGGATTAAAGACATCTTGTTTCGTTACAGCCTTATTCTAAAATGGATTAAAGACATCTTGTTTCGTTACAGCCTTACTCTAAAATGGATTAAAGACATCTTGTTTCGCCTTATTCTAAAATGGATTAAAGACATCTTGTTTCGTTACAGCCTTATTCTAAAATGGATTAAAGACATCTTGTTTCGTTACAGCCTTACTCTAAAATGGATTAAAGACATCTTGTTTCATTACAGCCTTACTCTAAAATGGATTCATTCGTTTTTTCCCCCTCATCGATCTACATACAATACCTCATAATGACAAAGACAGAACAGTTTTTTATTTATTTTATTTTTTACAATTGTTTGTGAATGTATTCAAAAATAAAAAATAAAATATGACATTTACATAAGTATTCAGACCCTTTACTCAGTACTTTGTTGAAGCACCTTCGGCAGAGATTACACCGTTGAGTCTTCTTGGGTATGACGCTACAAGCTTGGCACACCTGTATTTGGGGAATTTCTTCCATTCTTCTCTCCATTTCTCTCCAGCAGTGATGCTCCCAATCCAACCTGACAGAGCTTGAGAGTATCTTGTTTCTCATGATCTGAGACACCTTAGGTGACAAGTGGGCTGTCATGTGCCTTTTACTGAGGAGTGGCTTCTTTCTGGCCTCTCTACCATAAAGGCCTGATTGGTGGAGTGCTGCAGAGATGGTTGTCCTTCTAAGGTTCTCCCATCTCCACAGAGGAACTCTGGAGCTCTGTCAGTGTGACCATCAGGTTTTTGGTCACCTACCTGACCAAGGCCCTTCAACGATTGCTCGGTTTGGCCGGGCGGCCAGGTCGAGGAAGAATCTTAGTGTTTCAAACTTCTTCCATTCAATAATGATTGAGGCCAATGTGTTCTTGGAGACCTTCAATGCTGTTTTGGTACTCTTCCCCAGATATGTGCCTCAACACAATCCTTTACTCTGACATGCACTGTCAGCTGTGGGATCTTATATAGACAGGTTGTGTGCCTTTCCAAATCATGTCCAATCAATTCAATTTACCACAAGTGGACTCCAATCAAGTTGTAGAACAATATCAAGAGATGATCAAGGGAAACAGGATGCACCTGAGCTCCATTTCGAGCCTCAAAGCAAAGGGTCTGAATATGTAAATAAGGTAATAAGGTATTTCAGTTTTTAAAAAAAATACATTTTCAAACATGAATAAAAACCTGGTTTCGCTGTGTCATTATGGGGTACTGTGTGTAGACTGATGAGTAAAAGTATTTAATCCACTTAAAATAATGTAAAAAAAAGTCAAGGGGTCTGAATACTTTCCGAATGCGCTGTAAAGTTACAAAGCAAGTTACAAGTCCTCATCGTGAACTGATCCATAGGAACAAAAATAATTTTTGTTTTAATCAAAATACACAATACAATATAATATACTATACAGTATAATAGACTATGCAATATAATAAACTGCACAATATAATACACTATACAATATAATACACTATACAATATAATAAACTATACATTATAATACAATATAGTACACTATACAATATAATACACTATACAATAGAATACACTATACAATAGAATACACTATACAATATAATAAACTACACAATATAATACACTATACATTATAATAAACTATACATTATAATACAATATAGTACACTATACAATATAATACACTATACAATAGAATACACTATACAATATAATAAACTACACAATATAATATAATACACTATACAATATAATACACTATACAATATAATAAACTATACATTATAATACAATATAGTACACTATACAATATAATACACTATACAATATAATACACTATACAATATAATAAACTATACATTATAATACAATATAGTACACTATACAATATAATACACTATACAGTATAATACAGTATACAATATAATACACTATACAGTATAATACAATATACAATATAATAAATAATACACTATACAGTATAATACAATATAATATACTATACAATATAATACACTACACAGTATAATACAATACAATACAGTATAATACAATAAAATACAGTATAATACAATATACAATATAATACACTATACAATATAATACACTATACAATATAATATACTATACAATATAATACACTATACAGTATAATATACTATACAATATAATACACTATACAATATAATATACTATACAATATAATACACGATACAGTATAATACAATATAATACAGTATAATACAATAAAATACAGTATAATACACTATACAATAGAATACACTATACAATAGAATACACTATACAATATAATACACTATACAATATAATATACTATACAATATAATACATGATACAGTATAATACAATATAATACAGTATAATGCAATAAAATACAGTATAATACACTGTACAATATAATACACTATACAATAGAATACACTATACAATATAATACACTATACAATAGAATACACTATACAATAGAATACACTATACAATAGAATACATGCCCAGTGTCCATGACCTTCCATCTACTCCTGTTGTCCATTCATCATGCTATTCATTCCAGTAGTCTTATCTGGTTCTAGGATCCCGTTCCGTAGAGTGTATACCATATAACACATACTAGTCAGTAGAGTGTATACCATATAACACATACTAGTCAGTAGAGTGTATACCATATAACACATACTAGTCAGTAGAGTGTATACCACATAAAACATGCTAGTCAGTAGAGTGTATACCATATAAAACATGCTAGTCAGTAGAGTGTATACCATATAAAACGTGCTAGTCAGTAGAGTGTATACCGTATAAAACATACTAGTCAGTAGAGTGTATACCATATAAAACATGCTAGTCAGTAGAGTGTATACCATATAAAACATACTAGTCAGTAGAGTGTATACCATATAAAACATACTAGTCAGTAGAGTGTATACCATATAAAACATACTAGTCAGTAGAGTGTATACCATATAAAACATGCCTGACCCTAGAGTGTATACCGTGATAAACATGCTAGTCAGTAGAGTGTATACCATATAAAACATGCTAGTCAGTAGAGTGTATACCATATAAAACATGCTAGTCAGTAGAGTGTATACCATATAACACATGCTAGTCAGTAGAGTGTATACCTTATAACACATGCTAGTCAGTAGAGTGTATACCATATAACACATGCTAGTCAGTAGAGTGTATACCATATAACACATGCTAGTCAGTAGAGTGTATACCATATAACACATGCTAGTCAGTAGAGTGTATACCATATAAACATGCTAGTCAGTAGAGTGTATACCATATAAAACATGCTAGTCAGTAGAGTGTATACCATATAAAACATGCCGGGCCATAGAGTGTATACCATATAAAACCATAGAAGGTACATTAGAAGGTTTTAAAGAATCATTGCAAGCCTTTTCCTCTGTCCTCATCAGTGTGAATAAGTCAAACAGCCTCCTCAGATACTGGCCCCACAGAGTGTATACATAAAACCATAGAAGGTACATTAGAAATCATTGAACTCTCATTCCACAGCTTTTAAAGAATCTCCACAGCCTTTTCGTCCTCTCACAATAAGTCACAGCCTCGTACTCAGATACTGGCCCCACAGCACGTACTCTCATCTCCACAGCTCGTACTCTACTCTCCACAGCTCGTACTCTACTCTCCACAGCTCGTACTCTACTCTCCACAGCACGTACTCTACTCTCCACAGCACGTACTCTACTCTCCACAGCTCGTACTCTACTCTCCACAGCTCGTACTCTACTCTCCACAGCTCGTACTCTACTCTCCACAGCACATACTCTACTCTCCACAGCTCATACTCTACTCTCCACAGCTCATATTTGAAGCCTCATCCCCTCATCCCCTTGGTTCTGCTAATTGCTTTCCTTCCTGAGTAATTCCCCACTGCTCCAGATAATGCATGACGCATTGTTGCCGGTGTACATTTTGAGAAGAAGGACCAATGAGAAGTTAAATGGCCATACTAAATGGTGATTCGTTGCCTGGTTAATGATTGCTATGATAATGGCTGCGGTGATAAAGAATCGAGGACGCTGGTCTAATAGTGTCTGATTTCCCCTGTTGGGTATGGAATGGAGAGAGGAAGAGAGATTCTGAAAAGAAGGAGAAGAGGAAGAAAGGACAAGAGGAGCTAGATGGGAGAATAGAGGACGAGAGGAGAAGAAATTAGATAGAGGGGAGGAGGGGAGGAGAGGGGAGGAAGGGAGGAGAGGAGAGGAGAAGAAAGTAGATAGAGAGGAACAAAGGAGAAGAGAGGAAGAAATTAGATAGAGGGGAAGAACTGAGAAGAGGGGAGGAGAGGAGAAGAGAGGAGAAGAGGGGAAGAAATGAGATAGAGGGGAAGAGAGGAGAAGAGGGGAAGAGAAGAGGGGAAGAAAGGAGATGAGGGGAAGAAAGGAGAAGAGGGGAAGAAAGGAGAAGAGGGTAGGAGGAGAAGAGAGGAAGTAGGAGAAGAGAGGAAGTAGAAGAGAGGAGAAGAGGGGAAGAAAGGAGAAGAGAGGAAGAGGGGAAGAACGGAGAAGAGGAGAGGAGGAGAAGAGGAAGAGGGGAAGAGAGGAGAAGAAATTAGATAGGAGACAAGAGGATAGAGAAGAGAGAGTAGAAGAGGGGAAGAGAGTAGAAGAGGGGAAGAGAGGAGAAGAGAGGAGAATAGGGGAAGAAGAAGAGGAGGAAGAAAGGAGAAGAGGGGAGATAGAGGAGATGGAGAAGAGAGGAGATGTAGATAGAGGAGAAGAGAGGAGATGAGCGGATGAAATTAGAAGAGAGGAATTAAGAAGATATAGGAGGAAAAGAGGAGAAGAGAAGGAAGAAAGGAGAATATGGGGAGAAAGGAGATATAGGAGGAAAAGAAGAGAAGAGAGGAGATAGACGAGAAGAGAGGGGAAAAGAGAGGGGAGAGGAGGGGAAGAAAGGAGAAGAGGTGAATAAAGGAGAAGAGGGGAATGTTTGAGATATTACCTCAAAGACATGATCCAACTTTTGTGACCTTTTTCAACCTTCAACAATCCAATAAGCCGTTTATTGTCAGTGAGATTGAAACTGGGGAGAAAAATGCAAGTGAAAGTCATATAATGTCAATTTTATCTATGCCAATGTGTGACATGTCTAAAACATGTAAGTTCAACATCGGCAGGCATCAACCGGATATACTCTGTACAATCAAATCCTACCTTTCTGATCTTCTGTTTATTCTGGATTCATCCTCTAATCAGAGAGAATCCTGTTCCAATAGTCTGCCTAATAAAGGGCCTGTACAACGCCAGTGTCTGAAATGCCACCATATTCCTTTCATAGTGCACCAGGGCCCATAGGGCTAGGGAATAGGGTGTAATTTAGGATGCATTCAAAGCGTCGCGCCAGAGACAGCTACAAGAACACGGCTGACGTTCAGGCCTTGAGAAACCTGACGGGTTTAACTCGTTGTCACAGCATCTCAACGAGAGCAGCAAGAAGTAGAATTTCTCTTCAGTTCATTCGATTTACAGAACGTTCTCAGCGATGACAATAAATCCTCTCTAATGTTTCGCCTGAACAAAATGTGTCTTGTCATTGTGTGAATTCAAACCGAAGCGTGTAGGGCTGTCACTGTCTTCTTGTTCCTGCTTTGGAACGCACAAAGAATTCCCTCTCTCCCTCCCTCTCTCCCTCCCTCCCTCCTTCTGCCCTCTTGACAAAAGCGAGTAACGACCCAATGTTCCAACATCGTATCGCGGGAAGTTCACCTGATAAAAGCCCAATGCATTCAGGGTAATCGCTGCGCACGTCGACTCAATCGGAAATCACATTTAGATTTCTGTCGCAGGAATCTCCTTCAGCTTCAGACTGAATAGAGGACCGAGGTCTCAGATGAGAACAACAACAAAAAATAAAATAAACAAAAACACTCAACTGCTGTGGTAGAGATCTGTTTGTTATTGTCCAGGGCACTCCCAGAAACAGCCTCTAAGAACGGCCCTGTGTTTTTATCAGCTTCCAGCAGCTGTTCCCCCCAGTAACCTCGTCCTCGTCGGAGAAACACCAACTCATCGTCTCAAAGGACATCCTATTCCCTATATAGTGCACTACTACCCTGGTGAAAAGTAATGCACTACTACCCATAGGGCTCTGGTGAAAAGTAGTGCACTACTACCCATAGGGCTCTGGTGAAAAGTAGTGCACTACTACCCATAGGGCTCTGGTGAAAAGTAGTGCACTACTACCCATAGGGCTCTGGTGAAAAGTAGTGCACTACTACCCATAGGGCTCTGGTGAAAAGTAGTGCACTACGTAGGGAATAGGGTTCCATTTGGGACGCATAACAACAATACTCGGTGATAAGAACGCACAACAACGAGAGAGTGAATTTTAATAGCTGAAAACATGTGTCTGTTGACCCGATACTGTTGTGTAGCTGTGGACTGAGGCAGTTAGTAGAGCAGTACAATATAATGTGTGTGTGTCTCGCCTCCTGGGGGAATGTGTTGATAAATATGACAGTTTTGTATATGCATGAGCTGGGTCTGTGTCAGAAATAGCAACCTATTCCCTATGTAGTGTACTACGTTTGATGGGCTCTGGTCAAAAGTAGTGCACTATAAATGGAAGAGGGTGTCATTTTGGACATTAGTCTCCTGGTAGAAGGGATGTACATCTAAGTCCTCCTGTTTCAATACTCCCAGGGGAGTTTGTCAGGATGTATTTTGTTTGGACATAAGCCTATTCACTGTCTTGGGAAGCTTGGGAAGCTGTCAATTGAAATGGCATTACCTGTCGTTTCATAATGTTCTGCACATTTTGTTCCACTACGCACTTCTGGAGAGGGTTTTGTGCCATTACACTGATGGATACATACACTGTTTGTCTTGTTGGAGGTTTGTTGTGTTGGAGGTTTGTTTTGTTGGAGGTTTGTTGTTTTGGAGGGTTGATGTGTTGGAATGTTGTTGTGATGGAGGGTTGGTGTGTTGTTGGGTTGGAGGGTTGGTTGGAGAATTGGAGGGTTGGAGGACTGGAGGATTGGTGGGTTGGAGGTTTGGAGGCTTGGAGGATTGGAGGCTTGGTGGGTTGGAGGCTTGGTGACTTGGAGGCTTGGTGGGATGGAGGGTCGGTGGGATGGAGAGTTGGAGGCATGGTGGGATGGAGGGTTGGAGGATTGGAGTGTTGGAGGCTTGGTGGGATGGAGGGTTGGTGGGATGGAGGGTTGGAGGCTTGGTGGGATGGAGGGTTGGAGGCTTGGTGGGATGGAGGCTTGGTGGGATGGAGAGTTGGAGGTGTTGTTGTTTGTGTACATGTTCATGCTGTTTTTCAGTCCCATTTTTTTTCAGGATTTCATGAACGGTCAGACTGAATATAGCATTTACTAACTGACTTGCATACAAATGTATAGTAATAATCTTTTTAAAAAGCTGTGAATTTATTTATACAAATATCCTTAAAATCAAATCAAATCAAATGTATTTATATAGCCCTTCGTACATCAGCTGATATCTCAAAGTGCTGTACAGAAACCCAGCCTAAAACCCCAAACAGCAACCAATGCAGGTGTAGAAGCACGGTGGCTAGGAAAAACTCCCTAGAAAGGCCAAAACCTAGGAAGAAACCTAGAGAGGAACCAGGCTTTGTGGAGTGGCCAGTCCTCTTCTGGCTGTGCCGGGTGGAGATTATAACAGAACATGGCCAAGATGTTCAAATGTTCATAAATGACCAGCATAGTCCAATAATAATAATCACAGGCAGAACAGTTGAAACTGGAGCAGCAGCACGGCCAGGTGGACTGGGGACAGCAAGGAGTCATCATGTCAGGTAGTCCTGATGCATGGTCCTAGGGCTCAGGTCCTCCGAGAGAGAGAAAGAAAGAGAGAAAGAGAGAATTAGAGAGGGCATACTTACATTCACACAGGACACCGAATAGGACAGGAGAGGTACTCCAGATATAACAAACTGACCCTAGCTCCCGACACATAAACTACTGCAGCATAAATACTGGAGGCTGAGACAGGAGGGGTCAGGAGACACTGTGGCCCCATCTGAGGACACCCCCGGACAGGGCCAAACAGGAAGGATATAACCCCACCCACTTTGCCAAAGCACAGCCCCCACACCACTAGAGGGATATCTTCAACCACCAACTCACCATGCTGAGATCCTCGTTTGCCCATATACACAAGTAGAGATCAAACCCCTAATAACAGTCCTTGTTTACACGGAATTCCAGTCTTCAAACCTGGCAACCCTGACAGAGATCAACTTCTGGCAACTTTGACACAACCATCACCACCGCATCGTTCTCTGCCACTCCCATCCATCACCATGGTGATGGGAAGCAGATATAAACAGGAAACACTAGGAGAGATTTGTGACAAATTATAGACAAGTATTATGGGTTATCTGACACCAGCATATTGGAATTGTCCCGAGGATATATACACGTATGAAGATACCGTCCAACAGGGATTGGATAATGTTCCCTGATATTTCCCTTGTATATGTTGATTATTTCACTGGTTGTTTAATAACGTCTTACTCAAATTAGTCTATTAGTCTATTATTAGTCCCCCATTATGGCCCAGTCTCAGAGGGAAGAGGGAGAAAACAGAGATTGGGACTGAGTCCCAAATGGCACCCTATTCTCTATGCTTTATCCTATAGGCTCTGGTTGAAAGTAGTGAACTACGCCGGGCATAGGGTGTCATTTGTGATACACACTGGATAACGAGATGAGAGATCTTTATTTCCTATGGCTTAAATCCCGCTAACTGGATCGATATGACAACAGCCAGTGAAAGTGCAGAGCACCAAATTCAAAACAGAAGTCTCGTAATTAAAATTCATCAAACAAGTATTTTACACCATTTTAAGATACACTTCTTGTCAATCCCACCACATTTTAAAGATAAACTTGTTGTAAATCCACAGTGTCCGATTTCAAAAAGGCTTTACAACGAAAGCACACCAAACAATTATGTTAGGTCTGCACCTAGTCACAGAAAAACACAGCCATTTTTCCAGACAAAGAGAGGAGTCACATAAAGCAGAAATAGAGATAAAATTAATCACTAACCTTTGATGATCTTCGTCAGATGACACTCATAGGACTTCATGTTACACAATACATGTATGTTTTGTTCGATAAAGTTCATATTTATATCCAAAAATCTCAGTTTACATTTGCGCGTTACGTTCAGTAATGTTTTGCTTCCAAAAATATCCGGTGATTTTGCAGAGAGCCACATCAAATTACAGAAATGCTCATCATAAATGTTGATGAAAATACAAGTGTTATGTATGGAACTTTAGATAAACTTCTCCTTAATGCAATCGCTATGTCAGATTTCAAAAAGACTTTACGGCGAAAGCACACCTTGCGATTATGTTTGGTCAGCGTCAAGTCACAGAAAAAGATACAGCCATGTTCCAAAGGAGAGGTGTCACAAAGGTCAGCAATAGCATTATAAATATTCACTTACCTTTGATGATCTTCATCAGAATGCACTCCCAGGAATCCCAGTTCCACAATAAATGTTTGATTTGTTCGATAAAGTCCATAATTTATGTCCAAATGCCTCCTTTATGTTCGCTCTTTTAGTACACAATCCAAACTCACGAGGCGCGGGCAAGTCCAGGCAAAAGTTCAGACGAAAAGTCATATTACAGTTCATAGAAACATGTCAAACGAAGTATAGAATCAATCTTTAGGATGTTTTTATCATAAATCTTCATTAATGTTTCAACCGAAGAATTCCTTTGTCTGTAGAAATGCGATGGAACACAGGTCGCTCTCACGTGAGCACGCGTGATCAGCTCATGGCACTGGCAGAGCCCTGACTCATTCAGCTCTTATTCCTCCCTCCTTCACAGTAGAAGCATCAAAGAAGGTTCTAAAGACTGTTGATATCTAGTGGAAGCCTTAGGAAGTGCAATATGACCCCATAGACACTCTATAGTCGATAGGCAATGACTTGAAAAACTACAAACCTCAGATTTCCCACTTCCTGGTTGGATTTTGTCTCAGGTTTTTGCCTGACATATGAGTTCTGTTATACTCACAGACATCATTCAAAGAGTTTTAGAAACTTCAGAGTGTTTTCTATCCAAATCTACTAATAATATGCATACATTAGCAACTGGGCCTGAGTAGCAGGCAGTTTACTCTGGGCACCTTATTCATCCAAGCTATTCAATACTGCCCCCAGCCACAAGAAGTTAAAGCCTGCAGGCCTCTACTGTAACATGAATTATACATGCACAATATACTTATATACGGTATATACTCAAATATATTCATAATATATATATGCAGAAAGTATATATACAGTGGGGCAAAAAAGTATTTAGTCAGCCACCAATTGTACAAGTTCTCCCACTTAAAAATATGAGAGAGGCCTGTAATTTTCATACAGGCCTTAACTATGACAGACAAAATGAGAAAAAAAAAATCCAGAAAATCACATTCTGGATTTTTTTCTTCTCATTTTGTCTGTCATAGTTGAAGTGTACCTATGATGAAAATTACAGGCTTCTCTCATCTTTTTAGGTAGGAGAACCTGCACAATTGGTGGCTGACTAAATACTTTTTTGCCCCACTGTATATACACACTGGTATTCAAAAGTTTGGGGTCACTTAGATATGTCCTTGTTTTTGAAAGAAAATCTAAATTTGGTCATTAAAATAACATCAAATTGATCAGAAATACAGTGTTGACATTGTTAATGTTGTAAATGGCTGTATTGTTACAAGAAACAGCTGATTCAAGTTGATCTTTTTAAAAGGCTAACTGATCATTAGAAAACCCTTTTTGCAATTATGTTAGCACAGCTGAAAACAGTTCCTCTTTAGACTAGTTGAGTATCTGGAGCATCAGCATTTGTGGGTTTGATTACAGGCTCAAAATGGCCAGAAACAATTATCTTTCTTCTGAAACTCGTCAGTCTTATTCTTCTTAGAAATGAAGGCTATTCCATGCGAGAAATTGCCAAGAAACTGAATATCTCGTACAATGCTGAGTACTACTCCCTTCACAGAACAAACTGTTCTGCACAGGTGCACAACTGAGCAAGAGGACAAGTACATTAGAGTGTCTAGTTTGAGAAACAGACGCCTCACAATTTCTCAACTGGCAGCTTCATTAAATAGTACATGCAAAACACCAGTCTCAACGTCAACAGTGAAGAGACGACTCCAGGAAGCTGGCCATCTAGGCAGAGTTCCTCTGTCCATTGTGTGTGTTCTTTCGACCCATCTAAATCTTGAATTTTTTATTGGCCAGTCTGAGATATGGCTTTTGTTCTTTGGGCTCTCCAGATACATGTCGGATTGTAATGCAATGAGGACTTTCCCAGAGAGGAACGAAGCCATAAAACTAAACGTTTGTACTTTAACACATTTGGTTGGAAATATATGCTTTTCCATGGAGGGAAGTCAGAGGATTCATTTGTAAAATAATACTGAACATGACCTGTACATGAACTTTGAAATCAAATCAGATTTGTATTGTATTTGATTGTATTTCTCACATGCACGGAATACAACAGGTACCTTACAGTGAAATAATTACTTACAAGCCCTTAACCAACAATGCGGTTTTATGAAAAATAAGTATTAAAAGTTTTTTTTAAATTTGAAAAATAAAGGTGACAATATTTAATAATATCCTGTTAAGCCTCCCCCTACTTTTTCGGAAATTCTGTTAAAAATCGCGCAACATTTTGGCGTCCTGCTACTCAGGCCAGGAATATAGTATATGCATATGATTAGTATGTGTGTATAGAAAACACTCAGACGTTTCCAAAACTGTTTAAATCACGGCTGTGACTATAACAGAACGTCTGTTTCATCGAAAAGCGCAGGAAAATCTGATCACTGGAGATGGAAAAAAATATCCATGCGCCACTCCCAGGAATTGTTAAAGGTGAACCGTATTAAATGAGGCCGAGCTTGCAGTTCCTACAGCTTCCACAGGATGTATAGAGTCTCCTCATTTGATTCTGATTTGATTCTTGGTAGATCCGACCAAAGGGAACCGATTCCCTCCGACCACCAACCTGAGGCATTGTCTCTGTGTTTTTCCGGACATTTTTCCACACGACCAACTATCGAATTTACATCGCCTCCTGATGATTTTTATAGCTTATTAACGTGTAGTTATACCTAAAGTTGCATTAGAAAGGTATTTCAAGTGTTTTGTGAAAGTTTATCGTCGAATTTTTAACTTTAAAAAAATGACGTTACGTTATGAAACGCTATTTTTTCCGTTTATCACACAGTCTTCATAGATCGATATCTAGGCTATATATGGACCGATTTAATCCAAAAAAAGACCCAGTATTGATTATGGGACATCAAGGTGTGCCAAGAAAGAAGATGGTCAAAGGTAATTAATGTTTTATATTTTATTGTGCGGTTTGTGTAGCGCCGACTATGCTAATTCTTTTGTTTACATCCCCTACGGGTCTTTTGGGGTGTTGCATGCTATCAGATAATAGCTTCTCATGCTTTCGCCGAAAAGCATTTTAAAAATCTGACTCGGTGGCTAGATTCACAATGACTGTAGCTTTATTTCAATACCAAGCATGTGTATTTTAATGAACGTTTGCGTTTTAACTAATACTATTAGCGTGTAGCGTAGCGCATTTGCATTTCCAGAGCTCTAGGTGGGACGTCTGCGTCTCAAGTAGGCTCAAGAGGTTTTAAAGAGCAGCAGTAAAATAACAATAGCGGGGTTATATACAGGGGGTACCGGTACATATCCAATGAAAAAAAAAACCCCGTTAGTTTAGGTAACGAGGTAATATGTATGTAACGGTTTTCTTTAGGTGAAGCGGACCAAAATGCAGCGTGGTTTCTTTGATTCATGTTTAATAACAAAAAGATAAACACGAACACTACAAAACAATAAACATGGAAAACCAAAAACAGCCCTATCTGGTGCAAAACACAGAGACAGGAACAATCACCCACAAACACACAGTGAAACCCAGGCTACCTAAATATGGTTCCCAATCAGGGACAATGACTAACACCTGCCTCTGATTGAGAACCATATCAGGCCAGACATAGAAATAGACAAACAAGACATCCAACATAGACTGCCCACTCAGCTCACACCCTGACCAACCAAAACATAGAAACATACAAAGCAAACAATGGTCAGGGTGTGACAGTACACCCCCCCCAAGGTGCCGACTCCGGCCGCAAAACCTGAACCTATTGGGGAGGGTCTGGGTGGGCATCTGTCCGCGGTGGTGGCTCTGGTGCTGGACGTGGCCCCCACTTCACCGTAGTCTTAGTCCCCCACCTTCTCCGCTTCCGTGGCCTCCTAGCCACGGCGACCCTACTTAATGACCCCACTGGACTGAGGGGCAGCTCGGGACAGAGGGGCGGAAGCTCGGGACAGAGGGGCGGAAGCTCGGGACAGAGGGGCGGAAGCTTGGGACACAGGGGCGGAAGCTCGGGACAGAGGGGCGGGGGCTCTGGCGCCTCTGGGCTGAGGGGCTCTGGCGCCTCTGGGCTGAGGGGCTCTGGCGCCTCTGGGCTGAGGGGCTCTGGCAGCAGTGCCGGACAGGCAGGAGACTCCGGCAGCAGCGCCGGACAGGCGGGAGACTCCGGCAGCAGCGCCGGACAGGCGGGAGACTCCGGCAGCAGCGCCGGACAGGCGGGAGACTCCGGCAGCATCGCCGGACAGGCAGCGCTGGAGAGGAGGAAGGCTCCGGCAGCGCTGGAGAGGCGGGAGCCCCTGTAAGGATGAGCCGGAGAGACAGCCTGGTGCGGGGTGCTGCCACCGGAGGGCTGGTGCGTGGAGGTGGTGACGGATAGACCGGACCGTGCAGGCGCACTGGAGCTCTTGAGCACCGAGCCTGCCCAACCTTACCCGGTTGAATGGTCCCGGTCGCCCTGCCAGTGCGTCGAGATGGAATAGCCCGCACTGGGCTATGCAGGCGAACCGGGGACAACGTGCGCAAGGCTGGTGCCATGTAAGCCGGCCCAAGGAGACGCACTGGAGACCAAATGCGTAGAGCCGGCTTCATGGCACTTGGCTCGATGCCCACTCCGGCCGATACGCGGAGCTGGAATGTACCGCACCGGGCTATGCACCCGCACTGGGGACACCGTGCGCTTCACAGCATAACACGGTACCTGCCCGGTCTCTCTAGCCCCCCGGTAAGCACAGGAAGTTGGCGCAGGTCTCCTACCTGGCTTCGCCACACTTCCTGTGTGCCTCATCATAAGACATTTTTGGGGCTGACTCTCGGGCCTCCTTGCCAGCCGTGTTCCCTCATATCGCCGGCTCCTCTCTCCGGCTGCCTCTGCTCTCCTAGCTGCCTCCACCTGTTCCCATGGAAGGTGATCCTTTCCCGCCAGGATCTCCTCCCAGGTGTAGCAACCCTTGACGTCCAATACATTGTCCCATGTCCATTCCTCTTTGCGCCGCTATTGCTGTTGCCTGTTACCACGCCGCTTGGTCCTGTTGTGGTGGGTGATTCTGTAACGGTTTTCTTTAGGTGAAGGAGAGTGATTGTCAGTTGAAGAGAATCGGTAGACCCCTCCCCCCTGGGGGCTCAGTGTGTCTGTGGATGGGCCAGAATCCAGAGTGATTGACAGTTGAAGATAATCGGTAGACCCCTCCCCCCTGGGGGCTCAGTGTGTCTGTGGGTGGGCCAGAAGCCAGAGTGATTGACAGTTGAAGAGAATCGGTAGACCCCTCCCCCCTGTGTACGTTGCCTTTGGAAAGTATTCAGACCACTTGACTTTTTTCCACATTTTGTTACATTACAACCTTATTCTAATGTGTATTAAATCATTTTTCTTCATCTCATCAATCTACACACAATACTTCCTGATGACAAAGCAAAAATGTTGGCAAATTTATTAAAAATAAACACATTTAAACATTACAAATCAAATCAAAGTTTATTTGACACGTGCGATGAATACAACAGGTGTAGCAGACCTTACAGTGAAATGCTTACTTACAGCCTCTAACCAATAGTGCAAAAAAAAGGTGTGTGTGTGTGTGTGTGTGTGTGTGTGTGTGTGTGTGTGTGTGGGGGGGTAAGTAAAGGAATAAAACAGCAGTGAAAAAACATTGAAAATAACAGTAGCAAGGCTATATACAGACACCTGTCAGTCAGGATGACTGAGGTAGTATGTACATGTAGATATGGTTAAAGTGACTATTTATTTATGACGAACAGAGAGTAGCAGTAGATTAAAAAGAGGGGTTGGCAGGTGGTGGGACACAATGCAGATAGCCCGATTAGCCAATATGCAATAACACTGGACGGTCGGGTGGTATGTATATGAATGTACTGTATAGTTAAAGTGACTATGCATATAAGATAAACAGAAAGTAGCAGCAGCGTAAAAGAGGGGTTGGGGGGAGGCACACAATGCAAATAGTCCGGGTAACCATTGGTTACCTATTCAGGAGTCTTATGGCTTGGGAGTAAAAACTGTTGAGAAGCCTTTTTGTCCTAGACTTGGCACTCCGGTACCGCTTGCCATACGGTAGTATAAAGAACAGTCTATGACTGGGGTGGCTGGGGTCTTTGACAATTTTTAGGGCCTTCCTCTGACACCGCCTGGTGTAGAGGTCCTGGATGGCAGGCAGCTTTGCCCCAGTGATGTACTGGGCCATATGCACCACCCTCTGAAGTGCCTTGCACTTGGAGGCCGAGCAATTTTCGTACTAGGCAGTGATGCAACCGGTCAGGATGCTCTCGATGTTGCAGCTGTAGAACCTTTTGAGGATCTCAGGACCCATGCCAAATCTTTTTAGTCTCCTGAGGGGGAATAGGCTTTGTCGTGCCCTCTTCACGACTGTCTTGGTGTGTTTGGACCATTCTAGTTTGTTGTTGATGTGGACACCAAGGAACTTGAAGCTCTCAACCTGCTCCACTACAGCCCCGTCGATGAGAATGGGGGCGTGCTCGGGGCCCCTTTTCCTGTAGTCCACAATCATCTCCTTAGTCTTGGTTACGTTGAGGGATAGGTTGTTATTCTGGTACCACCCAGCCAGGTTTCTGACCTCCTCCCTATGGGCTGTCTCGTCGTTGTCTGTGATCAGGCCTACCACTGTTGTGTCGTCAGCAATCTTAATGATGGTGTTGGAGTCGTGCCTGACCATGCAGTCGTGGGTGAACACGGAGTACAGGAGGGGACTGAGCACGCACCCCTGGGGAGATCCAGTGTTGAGGATCAGCGTGACGGATGTGTTGTTACCTACCCTCACCACCTGGGGGCGGCCCGTCAGGAAGTCCAGGATCCAGTTGCAGAGGGAGGTGTTTAGTCCCAGGATCCTTAGCTTAGTGATGAGCTTTGAGGGTAATATGGTGTTGAACGCTGAGCTGTAGTCAATGAATAGCATTCTCACATAGGTGTTCCTTTTGTCCAGGTGGGAAAGGGCAGTGTGGAGTGCAATAGCACTTCATGACTACGAACGTGAGTGCTATGGGTCTGTAGTCATTTAGGCAGGTTGCCTTTGTGTTCAATGGCACAGGGACTATGGTGGTCTGCTTGAAACATGTTGGTATTACAGACTCAATCAGGGACATGTTGAAAATGTCAGTGAAGACACCAGCCAGTTGTTCAGCACACGCCCGGAGCACACGTCCTGGTAATCCGTCTGGCCCCGCAGCCTTGTGTATGTTGACCTGTTTCAAGGTCTTACTCACGTCGGGCTACGGAGAGTGTGATCACACAGTCAATGGGAACAGCTGATGCTCTCATGCATGCCTCAGTATTTCTTGCCTCGAAGCGAGCATAGAAGTGATTTAGCTCGTCTGGTAGGCTCGTGTCACTGGGCAGCTCGCGGCTGTGTTTCCCTTTGTAGTCTGTAGTAGTTTTCAAGCCCTGCCACATCCGATGAGGGTCGGAGCCGGTGTAGTATGATTCAATCTTAGCCCTGTATTGACACTTTGCCTGTTTGATGGTTCGATGGCAGGGCATAGCAGGATTTCTAATGAGCTTCCGGGTTAGAGTCCCGCACCTTAAAAAGCCACTTATTGATAAAGCCAGTGACTGATGTGGTGTGTTCCTCAATGTCATCGGAAGAATCCCGGAACATGTTCCAGTCTGTGATAACAAAACAGTCCTGTAGTTTAGCATCTGCTTCATCTGACCACTTTTTTATAGACCGAGTCACTAGTGCTTCCTGCTTTAATTTTGGCTTGTGAGCAGGAATCAGGAGGATTGAGTTGTGGTCGGATTTACCAAATGGAGGGAGAGGGAGAGCTTTGCATGCGTCTCTGTGTGTGGAGTACAGGTGATATCGAATTGTTTCCCCTCTGGTTGCACATGTAACATGTTGATGGAAATTTGGTAGAACTGATTTAAGTTTCCCTGCATTAAAGTCTCCGGCCACTAGGAGCGCCACCTCTGGGTGAGTGGTTTCCTGTTTGCTTATTTCCTTTTACAGCTGACTGAGTGTGTTCTTAGTGCATCTGTCTGTGGTGGTAAATAAACAGCCACGAAAAGTATAGCTGAGAACTTTCTGGACAAGTAGTGTGGCTGGCAATTTATCCCAATGTACTCTACTACCAATGTACTCTACTACCAATGTACTCTACTACCAATGTACTCTACTACCAATGTACTCTACTACCAATGTACTCTACTAGAATGACTTACTACCAATTTCTAAACCAATGTACTCTTGAGACTTTTAGAAATTCGCAAACCAGCTGTGTGCTTTACAAATATGTTCTACCCCCCATCCTGTTCTGCTGTTCTATCCTGTTCTATCCTGTTCTATCCTGTTCTATCCTGTTCTATCCTGCCGGTGCATATATCCCGCTAGCTGAATATCCATGTCGTCATTCAGCCACGATTCGATGAAACATAGGATATTACAGTTTTTGATGTCCCGTTGGTAGGATATTCGTGATCGTATCTCGTCTAATTTATTGTCCAATGATTGCACGTTGGCGAATATTCACGGTAACAGCGGTTTTCCTAGTCACCTTCTGGGGGTCCTGACCAGGCATCCGGTTCTTTGTCCTCTGTACCTGCGTCGCTTCCTCTTGCGAAAAACTAGGATGTCGGCCCTGTCGGGTATTTGGAGAATATCATGTGAGTCTTGCTTGTCTAATGTCTAATCCAGAAGCTCTTTGTCTAATCCGAGTGATGATCGCTGTCCTGATATCCAGAAGCTCTTTTTCTAATCCGAGGTGAGTGATCGCTGTCCTGATATCCAGAAGCTCTTTTTCTAATCCGAGGTGAGTGATCGCTGTCCTGATATCCAGAAGCTCTTTGTCTAATCCGAGGTGAGTGATCGCTGTCCTGATATCCAGAAGCTCTTTTCTTTTTCTAATCCGAGGTGAGTGATCGCTGTCCTGATATCCAGAAGCTCTTTATCTAATCCGAGGTGAGTGATCGCTGTCCTGATATCTAGAAGCTCTTTATCTAATCCGAGGTGAGTGATCGCTGTCCTGATATCTAGAAGCTCTTTGTCTAATCCAAGGTGAGTGATCGCTGTCCTGATATCTAGAAGCTCTTTGTCTAATCCGAGGTGAGTGATCGCTGTCCTGATATCCAGAAGCTCTTTGTCTAATCCGAGGTGAGTGATCGCTGTCCTGATATCCAGAAGCTCTTTGTCTAATCCGAGGTGAGTGATCGCTGTCCTGATATCCAGAAGCTCTTTGTCTAATCCGAGGTGAGTGATCGCTGTCCTGATATCTAGAAGATCTTTTTTTTGCCGTAAGATATGGTGGCAGAAACATAATGTACGAAATAAGTTACAAATAACGTGAAAAAACACACACAATAGTTTACTATATGAAGATAGATATCTTACTATATGAAGACTCAAATGCACAATTGGTTACGGGATCGTAAAATGGCAACCATCTCCTTCAGCGCAATTATTATATTGCAATAATCTCTAGATATATTACTATAAGATATCTTAATATATGAAGACTCAAAATGCACAATTGGTTATGGGATCGTAAAATGGCAGCCATCTTCTCCAGCGTCCATCATGAACCTTTGATGATTTTAATTATGTCAGAATTTACAGTCGAGCTATCTCATTTAAGTCAAATCTTCCTGATGTTTAGGTTTGACCAGTGAAAATTCTTGCATTTTCAACCTCTTTCTCTCTCTCTCCTTCTTTGTCCATCTCTCCGCATCTTTTCTCTTTCTCAGTCTCTGTCTCGCCATCTAGATATATATACATATTTTTTTATTTTATTTAACTGGGCAAGTCAGTTATTAAGGGCAAATTCTTATTTACAATGACGGCCTACCAGAAGACAAAATGACCATATATAAACAGTCTCTTTCTCTCTGTCTCTCTCTCTCTGTCTGTCTCTGTCTGTCTCTCTGTCTGTCTCTCTCTCTGTCTGTCTCTCTCTCTTTCTCTCTCTCTCTGTCTCTCTCTCTCTGTCTGTCTCTGTCTGTCTCTGTCTGTCTCTCTCTCTGTCTGTCTCTCTTTCTCTCTCCCCGTCTCTCTCTCCGTCTCTCTCTCCATCTCTCTCTCCGTCTCTCTCTCTCTCTCGCACTTGACTTAAAGCCTTTTAGGTCTTTGAGGAGCTCATCCACAAACATCCTCGAGTGGAACCGCATGAATCCTAATGGAACCACGGAGTTAAGAACATCTGTAGGTTTCATGCTTCCATGTGTCTTCCATGCCTATTCTTCTGCAGCGTACCTCACACTGACATGAACATCTGTAGGTTTCATGCTTCCATGTGTCTTCCATGCCTATTCTTCTGCAGCGTACCTCACACTGACATGAGTGACGACGGATTGAAAGGAGCCATGGTTAGGGGGAAATGAAGCTGTCTGAGTCCCAAATGGGACCCTATTCCCAATATATTGTGCACAACCTTTGGGCCCATAGGGCTCTGGTCAAAAGTAGTGCACGATGTCGGGAATATGGTCCCATTT
The DNA here is from genome assembly GCF_018296145.1 of Oncorhynchus tshawytscha. Taxonomy (NCBI): domain Eukaryota; kingdom Metazoa; phylum Chordata; class Actinopteri; order Salmoniformes; family Salmonidae; genus Oncorhynchus; species Oncorhynchus tshawytscha. The sequence goes on from NC_056459.1 coordinate 33,802,342, forward strand.
TGGACTCAGCCTCAGTGTAGCCTATCTCATTCCAATCCAATACTTCATTACCTTCTGTGAGCGGCTGAATAGAGACTATTGTCGTGACGATACAGCCAAAAGGCCAGGGTTTAATTCCAATATTAAATATTGATTGGAGTAGATTGATTTTAACACCCGCCTGTATTAAAAGAGCACTGCCATTAAAGCGTAGACATGTGAATAACAGAACCTGAGATATGAACAAATGAAAACATACGCCCTACCTGTGTGTGTGTGCCGTGGATGGAAACAGAGACAGTGAGTGACACAGGAAAACATATCTCACGTAGGGGGGTAACTTTAATTGGGGAGTTTGGATTGATTTTCCTGTGAAAGCTCCTGTTGTTCATATTGAAGAGATCGTTGTTTGTTTTGGACTGTGTTTTGTGCGTTAGATCCTTACAGTTCTCCAGTTCTCTGACGGCAGGGTGTGTGTGTGTGTCTTTGTGTGTGTGTGTGTGTGTGTGTGTGTGTGTGTCTTTGTGTGTGTGTGTGTGTGTGTGTGTGTGTGTGTGTGTGTGTGTGTGTGTGTGTGTGTGTGTGTGTGTGTGTGTGTGTGTGTCTTGTGTGTGTGTGTGTGTGTGTGTCTTTGTGTGTGTGTGTGTGTGTGTGTGTGTCTTTGTGTGTGTGTGTCTTTGTGTGTGTGTCTTTGTGTGTGTGTGTGTGTGTGTGTGTGTGTTTGTGTGTGTGTGTGTGTGTGTGTGTTTGTGTGTGTGTGTGTGTGTGTGTGTGTGTGTGTGTGTGTGTGTGTGTGTGTGTGTGTGTGTGTGTGTGTGTGTGAGAGAGAGAGAGAGAGAATTTTTCACATGCGCCGAATACAACATGCCCCACCCACAGTGAAATATTATTTACAAGTCCTTAAACCAACAAAGCAGTTTTAAGAAAAATAAGTGTTAAAGTAAAAAATAGATTAGTAAAAAAATGAAAGTAACAAGTAATTAAAGAGCAGTAGTAAAATAACAATAACGAGGCTATATACAGGGGGCACCGGTTAGTTGAGGTAATATGTACATGTAGGTAGAGTTAAAGTCACTATCCATAGATAATAAACAGAGAGTAGAAGCAGTGTAAAAGAGGGGTCTGGGTAGCCCTTTGATTAGCTGTTCAGGAGTCTTATGGCTCTGGTAAAGAGATAGGCAATAGGTACACCGGCAACTCATCTCTTGACAGTAGTACTGTGGACTACTTTATTACTGACCTCAACCTCAACCCAGAGTATTTCAGAGTGTTCACAGTCAGTCTACTGACACCCTTATCAGTTCACAGCAAAATCACAGTCTACTTGAACAGAGCAATACTCAATAATGAGGCATCAAAGCCAAAGGAACTGAATAATATTAATGAAATAGATAGATGGAAGGAAAGTAATGTAGAAACCTACATAGTAATGGTGAAGGTGTAAACTTGTCAGAAGAAAACCTAAACAGTAAATTTGACCTCTCAGCTTCCCTATCAATTATTAAGGAGAAGTCTCTTTAATTCTGTGAATAACACTAGTGTCTTTTATCAATATTTATTATAAGTATTTCTGCAAAATCACCGGATGTTTTGGAATCAAAGCATTAATGCACGTAAGGTGTAATGTAAACTGAGATTTTTGGATATAAATATGCACATTATCAAACAAAACATACATGTATTGTGTAACATGATGTCCTATGAGTGTCATCTGATGAAGATCATCAAAGGTTAGTGATTAATTTTATCGACATTTCTGCTTTTTGTGACTCCTATCTTTGGCTGGAAAAATGGCTGTGTGTTTTTTTCGAATCTGGCAGTGATCTAACATAATCATATGTTGTGCGTTAGCTGTAAAGCATTTTTGAAATCGGACACGATGGGTAGATTAACAAGATGTGTGTCTTTCATTTGCTGTATTGGACTTGTTAACGTGTGAAAGTGACATATTTCGAAAAAAATATTTTTGAATTTCGCGCCCTGCCTTTTCAGCGGAATGTTGCGGAACCCCTGCGCTAGAAAGGTTAATCAGTTATTGCCCACCATTGCCCGCTAACCAAGAATTCACAAAATGGGAAAACACCAAATTGAGACTCTGCATATAGAATTCTGCAAAAAATATACTTTGACTACAATGTAAAACACCAAACAATGCATGCAAAGCAGAATTAGGCCGATATCTCCTAATTATCAAAATCCAACAAATAGCCGTTAAATTCTACAACCAACTAAAAGGAAGCGATTCCCAAACCTTCCACAACAAAGCCATCATCTACAGAGAGATGAACCTGGAGAAGAGTCCCCTAAGCAAGCTGGTCCTGGGGCTCTGTTCACAAACACACCCTACACACCCTACAGAGCCCCAGAAGCGATTCCCAAAACTTTCATAAAAGGGCCATCACAGAGAGGTGAACCTACTGTCACGCCCTGACCTTGGAGATCCTTTTTATGTCTCTATTTTGGTTTGGTTAGGGTGTGAGTTGGGGTGGGCATTTCTATGTGTTGTGTTTCTATGATTTTCTATCTCTATGTTTTGGCCTGGTATGGTTCTCAATCAGGGATCGTTTATCGTTGTCTCTGATTGGGAACCATACTTAGGTGTATTTTCCCCCCCCTGTCTTGGTGGGAAGTTGACTTTCTTTATGGCACTTTGCCTTTGAGCTTCACGGTTTGTTTTTGTATTGTTTATTGTTTTGTCGGCGTCATTTTGATCATTAAAAGATAATGTACGCTAACCACGCTGCACCTTGGTCCTCTCCTTCAAACAGCCGTGACACCTACAGCGGAGTCCACTTAGCAAGCTGGTCATGAGGCTCTGTTCACACACACAAACAGTCCTAAACTGTTCTGTTCACAAACATAAACAGACCCCACAGAGCCCCAGGACAGCAACACAATTAGACCCAACCAAATCATGAGAAAACAAAAAGATATTTACTTGACACATTGGAAAGAATTAACCTAAAAATGTAGCAAACTAGAATGCTATTTGGCCCTAAACAGAGAGTACACCGTGACAGAATACCTGACCACTGTGATTGACCCAAAACTAATGAAATCTTTTATGGACAGACACAGTGAGCATTGCCTTGCTATTGAGAAAAGCCGCCGTAGGCAGACCTGGCTCTCAAAAGAAGACCGGCTAAGACCCCACAAACTATGTGCAAACTGCCCACAAAATGAGGACCATGGAAACTGAGTTCCTTCAGATTACAATAAAATGATGACCAAATATTTTGAGAAACTCCCAAATCTACTGTGAAATTTCCTTCAGATTACACATAAAAGGGCATACAAAGAATTTGAAATACAACAAATTTATTTTCCTTTTGCACAAACTCCCAAAAAATCTACTGAGTGTTTACTGTTCATGTTTAATTGTTTGAAAATAATCAGAGACCTTGACTTTTTTTCCACATTTTGTTACTTTTTCAGCCTTATTCAAATTTGACTAAATAAAAAATATTTTTTCCACATTTTGTTACTTTACAGCCTTATTCAAAATTTGACTAAATAAAAATATTGCCTTAGCAATCTACACACAATACTCCATAATGACAAAGCGAAAACATGTTTTTGATTTCTTGCAAATATATTACAAAAAAAAGCAGAAATACCTTATTTAGATAAGTATTTCTACCCTATGAGACTTGAAATTGATCTCAGATGCATCCTGTTTCTATTGATCATCCTTGAGGCATTTCTACAACTTGATTGGAGTCCACCTGTGTATTCAGACCCTGTGCTATGAGACTCAGAATTGAGTTCAGGTTCATCCTGTTTTCATTGATCATCCTTGAGATGTTTCTACAACTTGGGAGTCCACCTGTGGTAAATTCAATTGCTTGAACATGATTTGGAAAGGCACACACTTGTCTATATAAGCTCCCACAGTTGACAGTGCATGTCAGAGCAAAAACCAAGTCATGAGGTCGAATTAATGCCCCGTAGAACTCCGAGACAGGATTTTGTTGAGGCACAGATCTGCGGAAGGGTACCAAAAAAATGTCGCAGGATTGAAGGTCCCCAAAAACACAGTGGCCTCCATCATTCTTGAATGGAATAATTTTGGAACCAACAAGACTCTTCCTAGTGCTGTTCACCTGGCCAACTGAGCAATCAGGGAAGAGGAGGTGAACAATAACCTGATGGTCACTTTTACAGAGCTCCAGAGTTCCTCTGTGGAGATGGGAGAACCTTCCAGAAGGACAACCATCTCTGCAGCACTCCACCAATCAGGCCTTTACAGTAGAGTGGCCAGATAGAAGCCACTCCTCAGAAAAAGGCACATGACAGCACATTTGGAGTTTTACAAAAGGCACCTAAAGGACTTTCAGTACATGAGTACATGAGTACATGAGAAACAAAATTCTCTTGTCTGATGAATCCAAGATTGAACTCTTTGGCCTGAACGCCAAGCGTCACGTCTGGAAGAACCTTTGCACCATCCCTACGGTGAAGCACAGTGGAGGCAGCCTCATGCTGTGGGGATGTTTTTAGTGGCAGGTGATGGGAGACTAGTCAGGATCGAGGGAAAGATTAACGGAACAAAGTACGGAGAGATCCTTTATGAAAACCTGCTCCAGAGAGCTCAGGACCTCAGACTGGGGTGAAGGTTCACCTTCCAACAGGACAATGTCTCTAAGCACACAGCCAAGACAACGCAGGACTGGCTTCGGGACAAGACTCTGAATGTCCTCGAGTGGCCCAGCCAGAGCCTGGACTTGAACCGTGCAGCGACGCTCCCCATCCAACTTGACAAAGCATAACAGGATCTGCGAATAAGAAGAGAAACTCCCCAAATACAGGTGCGCAAAGCTTGTAGCGTCATACCCAAGAAGATTCAAGGCTGTAATCGCTGCCAAAGGATCTTCAACAAAGTACTGAGTAAAAAGTACTGAGTAAAGGGTCTGACTACTTGTGTAAATGTGAAATATGCACTACCGCTCAAAAGTTTGGGGTCACTCAGAAATGTCCTTGTTTTTGAAAGAAAATAACATATTTTTTTTGTCCATTAAAATAACATCAAATTGATCAAAAATACAGTGTAGACATTGTTAATGTTGTAAATGACTATTGTTGCTGGAAAAAGCTGATTTTTAATGGAATATCTATATAGGCGTGCAGAGGCCCATTATCAGCAACCATCACTCCTGTTTTCCAATGGCACGTTGTGTTAGCTAATCCAAGTTGGTCATTTTAATAGAATAATTGATCATTAGAAACCCTCTTGAAATTATGTTAGCACAGCTGAAAACGTTTGCCCTGATTAAAGAAGCAATATAACTGGCCTTCTTTAAGACTAGTTGAGTATCTGGAGCATCAGCATTTGTGGGTTCGATTACAGGCTCAAAATGGCCGGAAACAAAGCTCTTTCTTCTGAAACTAGTCAGTCTATTCTTGTTCTTAGAAATGGCTTTTCAATGTGAGAAATTGCCAAGAAACTGAAGATCTCGTGCAACGCTGTGTACTACTCCCTTCACATAACAGAGTAAACTGTATCTAACCAGAATAGAAAGAGGAGTGGGAGGCCCCGGTGCACAAATGAGCAAGAGGACATGCACATTAGAGTGTCTATTTTGAGAAACAGACGCATCACAAGTTCTCAACTGGCAGTCTCATTAAATAGTACCGGCAAAACACCAGTCTCAATGACAACAGTGAAGAGGTGACTCAACAGGATGCTGGCCTTCTAGACAGAGTTACTCTGTCGAGTCTCAATGACAACAGTGAAGAGGTGACTCAACAGGATGCTGGCCTTCTAGGCAGAGTTCCTCTGTCCAGTCTCAACATCAACAGTGAAGAGGTGACTCAACAGGATGCTGGCCTTCTAGGCAGAGTTCCTCTGTCCAGTCTCAACATCAACAGTGAAGAGGTGACTCAACAGGATGCTGGCCTTCTAGGCAGAGTTCCTCTGTCCAGTCTCAACATCAACAGTGAAGAGGTGACTCAACAGGATGCTGGCCTTCTAGGCAGAGTTCCTCTGTCCAGTCTCAACATCAACAGTGAAGAGGTGACTCAACAGGATGCTGGCCTTCTAGGCAGAGTTCCTCTGTCCAGTCTCAATGACAACAGTGAAGACGGATGCTGACTCAACAGGACGCTGGCCTTCTAGGCAGAGTTCCTCTGTCCAGTCTCAATGACAACAGTGAAGAGGTGACTCAACAGGATGCTGGCCTTCTAGGCAGAGTTCCTCTGTCTCAGTCTCAATGACAACAGTGAAGAGGTGACTCAACAGGATGCTGGCCTTCTAGGCAGAGTTCCTCTGTCCAGTCTCAATGGCAACAGTGAAGAGGTGACTCAACAGGATGCTGGCCTTCTAGGCAGAGTTCCTCTGTCCAGTCTCAACATCAACAGTGAAGAGGTGACTCAACAGGATGCTGGCCTTCTAGGCAGAGTTCCTCTATCCAGTCTCAACATCAACAGTGAAGAGGTGACTCAACAGGATGCTGGCCTTCTAGGCAGAGTTCCTCTGTCCAGTGTCTCTGTTCTTTTGCCCATCTTTTCTTTTTATTTGCCATTCTGAGATATGGCTTTTGCTTTGCAATAATGGGCCTCTGTACGTCTATGTAGATATTCCATTAAAATATATTCCATTAGTCATTTACAACATTAACAATGTCTACACTGTATTTCTGATCAATTTTGATGTTATTTTAATGGACAAAAATTTGTTTAATCATTATCATTTTCATTGTCATTATGGGGTATTGTGATGTCATTATGGGGTATTGTGATGTCATTATGGGGTATTGTGTGTAGAATAAGACAGTAATGTGTCTCAAGGGGTCAGAGTACTTTCCGAACACATTGTAATTTCACTTGGTTTGGTAATGTAAATATATGTTTCCCATGCCAGTATAATTCAGGCTGTAACACAACATAATGTGGAATACAGTGACTTGCAAAATTATTCACCTCCCTTGGCGCTTTTCCTATTTTGTTGCATTACAACCTGTAATTTAAATTGATTTTAATTTGGATTTCGCATAATGGTATCGTATAATACACAAAATTGTCCAAATTGGTCAAGTGAAATGATAAAAATTACTATTTAAAAAATAAAAAATAAAAAATGAATAGTGGTGTGTGCATATGTA
>NC_056459.1:33814420-33836920 GCF_018296145.1 Oncorhynchus tshawytscha
GTGACATAAACCTAAATATAAACTGATAATTGTGCATTACTTCAGTATTACTTACTAAAACCTTTGTTATTATTTTATTTTGTTCAGAATGTTTTGGTCTTACTGTAGTACTGTAGTCCTGACCGGTCACGTTGTACAGCGCCCGAGTGGTGCAACTATCTAAGACACTGCTCTGCAGTGCAAGCTGTTGGTTCAATGCCTGTAGTGCCCTCGACTGAGAGACCTTTGAGATGATTGTAGTTTTTTTGGTTTCTCTCCCTCTAAAATCAGAAATGAATAATTCTAAATAACAAACTGGCTTTATTTACAAATGAGTAACAACATCTCATCCCATGTTCAAGAATGGCCTCATTCTCACAAATTTTATGTAATTTGAAAACAAAATCATCTCCAAAATATTGTTCTATTTTAAACAAAGCGATTATTATTATTATTATTAATTTAGAATTATATAAAAGCCCGGTGGATATTCTCACAGATATATTATTAATCCTGGTCATATTGGTCATGGCTCCCGAGTGGCACACAATGGGATTGCCTTGCAGTTCTCTAGCTGTATCCACTGAAGGTGCGCAAGGTTCAAGGCACGAGGGCTTGAGGAACGGGACGGGACACAGAGCCACACACAGAAGACTGACTGAGCCCATGGGGGAGGAGGAGGAAGAGGGAGGAGCCACACTGGAAACATTTTAAGTAGCATTGCACTAAAAATGGCGCTGACTATGGAAACGTTCCTGCTGTTCTGTTCTTAGTGCCAGTCTACACGTTCAAACTTAAACAATGTAACTAATAATTGCACTGGCATCTTTAAGCTTTCGGAAATAAAATAATGATAAAATATTATTTCAAAATGCCAATGTTTATTTAGTTACGGATCAAAAATGAATTACTATGGAATAAATATCATTGAATTGCAGAAATATCCTCCAATCCTCTATATGTAATTATTGGCAGAGAGTCAAGTCATATTTTTCGATATACTGTAGGTGACATAAGTCTCACTAGTGTTGGGTAATGTGCTGTTAAAAATGGTGTAGGTCTTATTTATTTAAAGAGCATATTGAAGTTAGAAGCAAAAGCCTACAACTATTTAATCACTGCTTCTACTACGCAGTACTCTGAGACAAGCATTTTGTTTGACCTTTATCTAACTTTGCAAGTCAATTAAGAACAGATTCTTATTTTCAGTGATGGTCTAGGAACAGTGGGTGAACTGCCTTGTTCAGGGGCATTGCATTCAGGGGCAGAATGACAGATTTTTACCTTATCAGCTCGGGGATTCGATACTAGTCCAATGCTCTAACCACCTGCCACCCCACAAGTATGGGGACTGCTCTTGATAAATCAATGACATATTTATTTTGACTGAATCTCCATTTGGGTATTGGTTAGACTAGAATTAGAAAATGAGGGTGGAGAATGTTCTTCGTGTTACCTTTATTTAACTAGGCAAGTCAGTTAAGAGCAAATTCTTATTTACAAGGACAGCCTACTCCTTCCTCCCCATCGGGGAATTGAATCCTGGTTTCCCACGTGTCCGCACGGCACAGGGATTCTTTAGCTAAATAGCCAAGTACTCCAGACCATCAAGTTGCACAGCGCCATTTTTTCCACTTCATCCTAACGGAAACCCAGATGGTCTTTAGTTTATCTTGGAATAGAAACACCATAATATTAATCAAATGAAATAAGCCAGTCAAAAATTTGGGACCTACACATTCCAGGTTTTTGTTTTATTATTTAAAAAAAACTATTTTCTACATTGTAGAACAATAGTGAAGACATCACAACTATGAAATAACACACATGGAATCAGTTAAGAACAAATTGTTATTTACCAGGTCAGCCTACTCCCTCCTCCCCATCGGGGAATTGAACCCAGATCTCCCGCGTGTCTGCATTGTCTAGTACAGCCACTATTGAAGGCTATCAAATGTTTCTCAAAGACGCCCTCTGGTGGTCAAACTAGCACTAACTAGCATTCACCTCTCTGGGATATGTGGGATACTAGCGTCCCACCTTTCCAAAAGCCAGGGAAAATGCAGAGCGCCAAATTCAAATAAATTACTATAAAAATCAAACTTTCATTAAATCACACATGCAAGATAGCAAATTAAAGCTACACTTGTTGTGAATCCAGCCAACATGTCAGATTTCAAAAAGGCTTTTCGGCAAAAGCAAACGATGCAAACGAGGATAGCACCTCCGTAAACAAAGAGAGAAAAGCATATTTCAACCCTGCAGGCACGACACAAAACGCAGAAATAAAAATATAATTCATGCCTTACCTTTGACAAGCTTATTTTATTGGCACTCCAATATGTCCCATAAACATCACAAATGGTCCTTTTGTTCGATTAATTCCGTCGATATATATCCAAAATGTCCATTTATTTGGCTCGTTTGATCCAGATAAACACCGGTTCCAACTGGCGCAATGTCACTACAAAATATCTCAAAAGTTACCAGTAAACTTTGCCAAAACATTTCAAACTACTTTTGTTACAAAAATAGTATGTGTTTTTCTAAGTAAATAATCAATAAAATTGAAGACGAGATGATCTGTGTTCAATACAGGAGGAAAACAAACTGTAGCTTTCTGGTCACGCTCCTCTATATAACAGTACACTACAAGTGACCCTCGTTCAAGATGGCTGTACTTCATCATTACACAAAGGAATAACCTCAACCAATTTCTAAAGACTGGTGACATCCAGTGGAAGCGATAGGAACTGCAAGAAGGTCCCTTAGAAATCTGGATTCCCAATGAATATCCCATTGAAAAGAGAGTGACCTCAAAAACAAATCTGAATGGTTTGTCCTCTGGGTTTCACCTGCTAAATAAGTTCTGTTATACTCACCGACATGGTTCAAACAGTTTTAGAAACTTCAGAGTGTTTTCTATCCACATCTACTAATAATATGCATATCTTATCTTCTGGGGATGAGTAGCAGGCAATTGAATTTGGGCATGCATTTCATCCATCCGGACTTGAAAATACTGCCCCGTCACCAAGAAGTTAATGGTACCAGTGGTTCACACTTAAATAATGTGCAATAGAATTCTGCGGCACCATGCAAGCTGCGCCGCATTATGCTGCAACTTAACCACTTCCTGTCGAGAGAGGGTATTGGCCCAGGCTGGAAACTCAAAATATTACACATTGAGGAAATTGAAACAACCTCTGTCATCATGTACAAGTCTGAAACAGTAATGGTGTAGGGTATCCTCATGCAGTTCAGCAGGACATTTAAGGGATCTCAGAGAGAGAGAGTCTGGAACAGTAATGGTGTAGGGTATCCTCATGCAGTTCAGCAGGACATTTAAGGGATCTCAGAGAGAGATTCTGGAACAGTAATGGTGTAGGGTATTCTCATGCAGTTTCAGCAGGACATTGAAGGGTTCTCAGAGAGAGAGAGAGTCTGGGACAGTAGTGGTACAGGGTTCCTCATGCAGTTTCAGCAGGACATTGAAGGGATCTCAGAGAGAGAGAGAGTCTGGGACAGTAGTGGTACAGGGTTCCTCATGCAGTTTCAGCAGGACATTGAAGGGATCTCAGAGAGAGAGAGTCTGGGACAGTAGTGGTACAGGGTTCCTCATGCAGTTTCAGCAGGACATTGAAAGGATCTCAGAGAGAGAGAGTCTGGAACAGTAATGGTATAGGGTATTCTCATGCAGTTTCAGCAGGACATTGAAGGGATCTCAGAGAGAGAGAGTCTGGAACAGTAATGGTGTAGGGTATTCTCATGCAGTTTCAGCAGGACATTGAAGGGATCTCAGAGAGAGAGAGAGTCTGGGACAGTAGTGGTACAGGGTTCCTCATGCAGTTTCAGCAGGACATTGAAGGGATCTCAGAGAGAGAGAGTCTGGGACAGTAGTGGTACAGGGTTCCTCATGCAGTTTCAGCAGGACATTGAAAGGATCTCAGAGAGAGAGAGAGTCTGGAACAGTAATGGTGTAGGGTATTCTCATGCAGTTTCAGCAGGACATTGAAGGGATCTCAGAGAGAGAGAGTCTGGGACAGTAGTGGTACAGGGTTCCTCATGCAGTTTCAGCAGGACATTGAAAGGATCTCAGAGAGAGCACAGCAGATAAAGCTCTCTGTAATGACTCCCCCCATCCTGAGTGAGTCTGATCACATCTCTTCAAACTGTCCTGCAGATGAGGATCGTCACCCCCCCCAGGACTGAACACAAACTGGTCCCACAACTGCACTTCTCCTCCATTATTGAGAGGGATAAATTCACAGAAATTGAGAGAAACATGGTGGGGCTCAGAGAGCTAGTTCACACAATACAGACAGAACAAACCCACAAAACAGACCAGCACAACCCCCCAACAAGACCCAGAAGGATGGACAGCTGTCTGAGAGAGCTGGCTGCTCTACAGGTTGAGGTGAGAGAAATTAACTGCCCGAATTACCGAACTGCCCCTAATCAAAACGGCCTAAACCCAGCCGTCAGAAAACACAGACAAGTTAACTTTTTTCAATGTGTCAATCACTCTGGAGTCATCTGGGACCCACGAGCTACACCCAAGCGACCACTAGGGGGGGCACTTGAACATTCGTAGTGTCATTCCAAAAAGTGATCAAATTCAACATCTTCTCTCAGACTCCAACCTTGACTTCCTCTGCCTCTCAGAGATATGGCTCCATAAAAACTCTCCATATGCTGCTGTGATTGTGATTGGCTACAATGTCTTCAGGAGAGACGGGATTGGAGGAAGAGGAAGGGGTGTGATGATTTACATTAAAGAACATATCCGATGTAAACCAATTGAGTGGTCATGTGATAATGAACTAAAATGTATTGGCCTGAACGTTACACAGTCTCCCCAAGTGTCTTTTACCCGTATTGGAATGTATAGGCCACCTTCCACCAAAAGTGTGTTTTTGATCAGTTTAATAACATGCTTAGGGAATGTCATTTTGTGAAGAGAGGAAATTTTAACATTAATTATGAAGACAAATCTTGTAGGAAAACCCTCAAACGGATCACTAATACCTTTGACCTTACACAGCTAGTTAAAGGGCCAACCAGGGTGACTTGTTGCTCTAAAACACAGATTGATTTGGTGTTCAGTAATAAACCAGAGAGAGTGACTACATCATTCAATATGGTTACTGGGCTATATGATCATAATCTGACACTTATAGCCAGAAAGCTGTCTAAGAGCAGGTTTAACCTCTCTACTGTTAGAAAGCCGGATCAACTAAGAATACCTAAGAGTGAATTAAGCTATTTTGAAAACGCAATTAAGGGAATTAACTGGAATGGTCTCTTGTCCTATACAGACGTGGAAGCTGATACTCAGGTTTTTCTATCCACAATCCAGACAACAATAAATGGTTTCCTAAAGAAAATTAAATCCAAACCTGGCCAGAAGAGCACTCTTCCTTGGCTAAATGGAGAAATCTGGAAATTGATGAAAGAACGAGATTATGCTCTAAAAATAGCCTTAAGATCCAAATTAGATCATGACAGATGTAGGTTTACCATGTTGAGAAATAAGGTGATGAAAGAAATCAGACAGACCAAGGCAAATTTTTTCATTAACATAATTGGTGAAGCAAAGGGACATTCTAAACTGATCTGGGAGAATCTAAAAAAAGTTAACAGGGAAAGACCATAGAAACCCTGCAAAAAGACTAGAAATCATGGTGAATAACAATCTAACACAGGATGCAGTCGAAATAGCAATAGCCTTCAATTCCTACTGTATTGACTCTGTCAGGGTACTGACACAGAACCCCTCCACTGGTTTCTTGGGCTCAGTGCTAGTACACAATGCTCAACCTGTCTTCATCATAAGGGAGGTTTCTGAGTCAAATGTGAACAAGGTGATTAGCGCACTAAAGAACTCTAAAGCCAAATATGTATTTGGGCTGGACTCTACCTTTCTTAAAAACTACAAAGAGTCACTCATTGGCCCCATTACTAAGGTCACCAACACATCTATTGGTCTCGGGGTGTGGAAGTCGGTAATAACGGCCATCTTTAAATCAGGCGACCCTGCTGACGTGAGTAACTACAGGCCCATTAGCATACTACCTGTGGTGTCAAAGGTTGTTGAAAAGTGTGTAGCAGAACAACTGATTGCCCACCTCAACAACAGCCCCTTCACATTACACTCCATGCAGTTTGGCTTCAGAGCGAAACACTCCACAGAAACGGCCAACTGCTTTCTTCTGGAAAATGTGAAGTCCAAGATGGACAAAGGGGGTGCTGTTGGGGCTGTGTTTCGGGACCTAAGGAAGGCTTTTGATACTGTTAACCATGAGATTCTCATCACAAAATTGTCCAAGTTCAACTTTTCCCTGATGCCTTGAGATGGATGAAATCATACCTCGAAGGCAGAACTCAGTGTGTCAGAGTGAGCAATGAGTTGTCGCTCACTCTTAGCTATGATGTGGGCGTGCCCCAAGGGTCAAAACTGGGGCCCCTCCTGTTCAGCCTTTACATTAATGATCTGCCTTCTGTCTGTACTGGGTCTGAAGTTCAAATGTATGCAGATGATACAGTGATATATGTGCAAAGAGCAAACAACAAGCTGCACAAGAACTGACTACTGTAATGGTCCAGGTTACAAAGTGGCTCAGTGACTCGTGTTTGCATCTCAATGTGAAAAAAACTGTTTGCATGTTCTTCACAAAGAGGGCAACAGATGCTACTGAGCCAGATGTCTATGTGTCAGGGGAGAATCTCCAGGTGGTATCTGAGTTTAAGTACCTTGGCATCATACTTGATTCCAACCTCTTTTTTAAAAAGCATGTGAAAAAGGTCATTCAAATATCCAAATTCAACCTAGCTAATTTCCGATTTCTATGAAATTGTTTGACTACAGAGGTAGCAAAACTGTACTTCAAATCTATGATACTCCCCCCCCCTTAAAATACTGCTTGACTAGTTGGGCCCAAGCTTGCTGTACAACATTAAGACCTATTCAGTCTGTCTACAAACAGGTTCTCAAAGTGCTTGATAGGAAGCCCAATAGCCATCATCACTGTTACATCCTCAGAAAGCATGAGCTCCTGAGTTGGGAAAATCTTGTGCAATACACTGACGCATGTCTTGTATTCAAGATCCTAAATGGCCTGGCTCCCCCTCCACTCAGTATTTTTGTTAATCAGAAAACCCAAACATATGTCAGCAGATCCACAAGGTCTGCCATGAGAGGTGACTGTATAGTTCCCTTAAGGAAAAGCACCTTTAGTAAATCCGTTTTCTCTGTGAGAGCTTCCCATGTCTGAATAGACTGCCATCAGACACACATAACTGCACCACATATCACACTTTCACAAAATGCTTGAAGACATGGCTAAAGGTCAATCAGATTTGTGAACATGGTCCCTAGCTGTGTGTTGCCGCTTTCCATGTTGTCTGTGGTCTGTAGCTTGTGAGGTGTGGAAACACTTAGTTGCTTTTATGAATTTTTTCTTGCTGCTATTTGTTCTATGTTGCTATGTCTGTATGCTACGTCTTATTGTTCTATGTTGCTATTGTCTATATTGTAATTGTTTTTAATAACCTGCGGTTGAAAATTAGCCGGCTGGCTAAAACCTGCACTTTTACTGAAACGTTAATTCATGTGCACTGTCCCTGTAAAAATAAAGTAAACTCAACTCAACAAATGGCAATGAATGAAGAGGTGTGAAAGGTGTGACGGAGAGCAGGACCCCGAGAGAAGCCAGCAGAACAGGTCACTTCAGATCTGGACCACAACCAATACAAATGACCTGAGGGCCCAGCAGGAAAGGGTGGCCACAGCAGGAAGGGAGTGATTAAAAAAGCTTCTTACTCTTTCCCCAACTCACATTATCTACACCCTGCTACCATGAGAATACTATCACCTTGCCACCATTCAGTGGGTGAATGAAAGAATTTCGTAAGATCGTGCCTCAAAACCTAATGTCTACCTGGACCACCACTCCACCCTGGACTTGAATAGCCTTTACGACCAGCTCCACCTCTAAAAGGCAGCAATCCCAACTTTTGCCAGGACCCTGAAGGACGTCACCTTCAACCGTAGCCCCAGAACCTCACACAGGAGCAACAGAGCAACGGACACCTCATCCAGACCAGCAAGACACCCTCCCAGACCTGCAAGACCCTGTCCTGAAGGACCTGCACCAATAGAACCCAGGCCAAGAGGACCTACACCCGGACCACAGCATCACCAGCCACATACTGTACCAACCAGCTAAGACCACCTCAAGCAGACCCTGGCCACACTCTATATAGGCCCCCCCAAAATTAGACTTATGCCCCTTTTGCCCACCCCATGCCCCCTGCCCTTGTGGCAAGGACATCAACATGACAGCAGGACATATGCCAAGGCCGTGAGCAGAGAAACAGGCCCAACCCCCACTATTCCACCCTCCCAAGCCCCATCCATCGACCTGAGATCCTAAGGTGACAGAGATGGTCGCCTCGCTTCAGGTCCTTAGGAAACTCTGCAGTTATTTGTTTTTCATGTATTATTTTATACATTGTTAGCCCAGGAAATCTCAAGTGTTATTGCATACAGCTGTGAAGAACTATTGGATATAAAAGTGATGACTTCTTACCAACATTACGACCAGGAATACGTCTTTCCCAAAGTGGATCCTTTGTTCGGACCTCCAACCTGGACATGGGATCTTATCACAGATGCTGACCCAAAACAACACGGTCGCTGCAGGACAGGCAGACGGAGCGGCCTACTGGTCAGACTCAGAAGGCGAGCACAACATCCACCACTCCAGAGCATATTACTCGCCAATGTCCAATCTCTAGATAACAAGATGGATGAAATTAGGGCACGAGATGCCTTCCAGAGAGACATCAGAGATTGTAACTTTCTCTGTTTCACAGAAACATGGTATACTCAGGATATGTTGTCAGAGTCGGTAGAGCCACCCAGTTTCTTCATGCATGGCACCGAAAGAAACAAACATCTCTCTGGTAAGAAGAAGGGTGGTGGTGTATGCCTTATGATTAATGACTCATGGTGTAATCATAACAACTTACAGGAACTTAAGTCCTTTTGATCACCTGACCTAGAATTCCTTACAATCAAATGCAGACCGCATTATCTTCCAAGAGAATTCTCTTCGATTATAGTCACAGCCATGTACAGTACATGATAAGGCCCAAACGCCTTCTCATCCCTATTCAAAGCATGTTGAATAAAAATGTCTTTATCCTGGGCCAAGTACTCCAACCATTGAATGGACCCACTAGAGTATGACTTGAATTGGCGCCGGTTGTTGTCAGGCGAGGGGATAGCTATAGAGGATGTAGGTAGAAAGTGTGTACTATAGGTTTTCATGCATGCCGACGCAATAGTTGTATAACTCCAGGGGTCAAGGCCTGCATCTTTGATTACCTCTTCTCTGAATCTGAGGCATCCTTCACAAAGTATAACCACATCGTTGTCACAGTATTAATCCATCTCTTTGTGGAAATCAAAAGTGCTGTGACATACTGTCTCGTACCATGTCATGAATCTCTCTCGCTCTTTGGGAGACATCTGATCACACCCGTACATTTCTGGGCTGGGATAAGCTCCAATATAATGTAGATTCTCCTCAGATGTGAAGAAATGGGGAAACCAGCCTTTCACAGAGTTCTCAAAACACAAGGCCTCTGGCATTTGAGCCAATCTCATGGGTAAGAAGCTTAAACTGTCAATGTATCTCTGGTTGAAGGCGGGGTCTACAAAACACAACATTTTACTACCTTGAGCTATGACACTGGGGGCAATGCCTTGCTGTATCAAGGGGTTCAAAAGAAGGTAGGAGTCATAGGCTCTAGACTTGTGCGCTATAAACGTGAAGTTTCTGTACTGGGGTTTTCTAAAGTGTTTTAGAAAGAGGAGTGCACAATTGGGCCCCTCTGCTGACCACTTATCACACTTGAAAGTCATGGTAGATACAAAAATAGGCAAATGAACCCCCGATTGCTGATTAGTCTCAAAATCATAGAACACATATTTCTCTGAATGTTCATCTTCAGCCAAGGGCTGAATATAACACTCGTGTGGCACTTCTTGAACCACTTCAGCGTTTCTGCTTTTCAAAGGCCCTTTACAGATTGGGCAATGTATGATTCCACACACACGCGGTTCAGGACTATCTATTTTAAGGTTGTAATTGCACTGCCATTTTGAACATTTCTTGTTAGTCACAACTGCTTACAGATTTACAGGCCTTGGTGTGCCATGTTTCAATTTGGTGTTTTTCGTAACAGTAGGCCGAACAACATGTACGGTGACAATCTGCACAGGGTGTCAGGTTTAAGGGCTGCATCAGACAATTTTCATCCAGACGTACTGAACAGTTATAATGTTGAAATCATCCGGGTTCAGTGTTTTATTGGGGATGTCCTGTGCGCCGAAATCCTCCGCGTGCTCTCGTTGTGTATGGTCTTCTGTGCCGTTATACACCGGGGCTGAGTCTGAAAGAAAATAATATATACACAATAGGCTATTAAACATAAAATATATTAAAATGTCAAATACATTTCAGATATAATAGTATATATTAACAATACATAATTAAATTACCTCAGCTTTTTTTGAAACGGGCTGTTCTGACGAATTGCGGAAACTGTGGGCTCTAGACCTTTTTCACCAGGCATTCTGCCGGGCATGTCTCGTTGGAGTCTGAAAAAACATTATATGTCATTGTTTTAACATATACATATTTTATTATTATTTAGACATTTTTATGATTGAATAACTAATAACATATATATAATGGCTTCAGACCGTGTCCATGTAGAAGCGTTTCATGAAGCAGTAAGCTTCGTGCCCAGTAACACTTCTTCTTCTCGGGTGATTCTGCGCACTGGAGCCTGATTTGTGCGTTGGTTCTTTGGGTCTCGCATATGGTGCGAGTGGGTGGAGGTTCCAGGGGGAGTTGATGGGACGGTTATAGCCTCGGTTCTTGGTTTGTTTGAGAAAACGTTCGTACAGAACAGGAGAATAGCGGTTCTGCCGTAGTCGTTCAGAGTCCATAATGCAGCCGGGATCCTTCTTTGCGGACTGTCAGCTGTAAACACAAAAATAGCTGTTAATAATATAGTGTGCACACTTTTTGTTTTTAATGTATAAATATTCTTATGGATTTCATTTATTGGACTTACGTGGACAATAGTGTGATGGTGACTGGCTGCATTTCCCTCTGCTGGACCCCCTTCTAACGCTGTCGGTTCCCAATCAATTATTCTTCTTCAGCTGGGTAAAGGATGGATATCCTACAAACGTTAGATAATATTAACATATATTTATACAATATATATACATATGAAATTATAAGAATACGTGCATTTGACATATTACCTAAAAAATCGTTGTCCCCAATTTTAAAAAAACATATAACTCCTGTTTAATATTAGAACTATATCAAATTGTAATATCCAAACAATTCCCTGAAAATACCTAACGCCTCCAAATCTAATATATTATTTTCACTAACCCACCTTCAGAAAGCTCCATTAGGATGGATTCACAGATGATCTTTTAGCTGTTCTGGGCTGATAACTCTTCTGGGCTGTTGGCCTTGTGTCTGGAGTTGCGCTTTTGCCCTTCGTACAGAATGGATAGTATACAGTGCCTTGCGAAATTCTTCGGCCCCCTTGAACTTTGCGACCTTTTGTCTCATTTCATAATTTTGCACGCCCAATTTTTCAGTTTTGGATTTGTTAAAAAAGTTTGAAATATCCAATAAATGTCGTTCCACTTCAAGATTGTGTCCCACTTGTTGTTGATTCTTCACAAAAAAAGACAGTTTTATATCTTCATGTTTGAAGCCTGAAATGTGGCAAAAGGTCGCAAAGTTCAAGGGGGCCGAAGAATTTCGCAAGGCACTGTATGTTTCACTGGCCTCGCTCCGCCGTCGTGTCTCTAACGAGAGATAGTCTGTAATTAGTTTACAGAGTGACCTGGGGTGGAGGGACCGTTAGTATATGTGCTGATTAGAAATAGCATTTGTTTTAAACAGTAGGAGCTTGTCTAGACAAGATACATTCTGTCTGGGTTGTTTGACTTTTTAGCCCCCCACGTCCTCTGGGGTGAGATAACTACGTATTACGTAATACGTAAAGGCATGTGTGGTAATGAATCAAAAGTGCCTAATTGAAGAGACGCACACACCTAAAACAGCCTCACACACCTTTTTGGTTTCAAACGCCCCATGCAGAAACACACACCTAAAACAGCCTCACACACCTTTTTGGTTTCAAACGCCCCATGCAGAAACACACACCTCCACCCCCTTTTATTTTGAAACATGCACACATACATGTCACGCACACGTCTTTTCCGAAAGCCTTTTTCTCCGGGACAGGCATGTTGATAGAGCAAAACGACAGAGGTTAAAGGTTAAAGGTGAGATACCGCTTTAAAACCATTTATTTCATTCATAATATTAGACCTTTTTAAAACATCTTATAATTAATCCAAAACATTTTTACTGCGCAATATTTAAAACATGCACGTATGTTTTATGTATAAACATTGTTGTACCAACAGGTCAGCCACCATTACCTGGCACAGTACTACACTTTCAATAACCTTTAAATGTTTATGACTGTCTGTTTTAGGAAAGACTGTTTTCGTATAAAATAAGACATTGCTTTTTTTAAACATTGCATTTCGCCGCGACAGACCGGGGTGAGAGAGAAAAGAGAGATTCAATTTGTTGAAGGTGAGATATAGCATTAATACCCTTTTATTTAATTCTAAATCTTTAGTACAGACCTTTTAAAACATGCTATAATTATTTAAACATTTGTACTATTCCTTTCTTACAGATAAAGGGCCTAGTTTAGTTTAGTTTAGCCCCGACATCCATCCGTCTCCAATTCCCCATCGTCAAGACAGACTCGCTCCATCAGTTGTCACTCCATGGATAGATCAAACGTCTTGCATGTAGACCCTGGGTCACTGTCTTAAGGATAGAAGTGGCCAGCAACGTAATTGTTCACAATTTTGGAAAAGACTGTCCAGGTTATTCATCAGGGTTATGAATATAGGTTAATTAATCCATTTAAAGCTAAATACTGGCGTAAAAAAGTTTACATCCTTGCAGGCTTTGGAAAATACATGTGAACTGACAGATTTCGTCATATTTGTGCTATCATATTGTTCACATGCTAAAATTGTGACTTTTGAGTCGAGGCTATATGCCAATGAAGAGATCCTTATGCCTTTTAAATCACTGCGCCTGCACACAAGCTCTTCCAATGCATAGCCTGGCAGGGTTGTACCACTCAGGGTTCAATTTGACAGAGCGCTAGCTGTATCTTAAGCCATTCTCTCAGACGCAACGCGAAAAACTCCCAGGTTTTGCTTGATAAAGGGGGTTGGGACCGCTGTCTGTGAAAATCTTCACAGTTGAATCCTCAGGTTGGAATATGTAAGTCATATGCCCATCACTCCTATCCCAAACTCCTTTAAAACATTCAGGGGCATCATACAAAATGTCCTCGGTGCTTTTATCATTGGGTTCGTGACAAGAGATGCATAGTACCCTGAGAATTGGCCTAGGAGACATCATTTTATGTTAAATGTCCTGGGTTTATTTTTAAAATCTTGTTTAGTGTTCTGGGACCACATGTGTTGTTCTGGGTCTTATTTATAATGCCATCAACACAACCCCCCCCGGAAATTCCATTGCTTCATAGACAACAGCTCTAAGGGCAATAAAATAGGGGGTGTGGGACCATCCTCTTTGAAATGTTCAAACACATCCCCCCCAATTCAACAAGGTCCCTACACATCAATCATCATGACAACTTCAAAGGAATGGATGCAATATAGAGATAAATTAACACACACTCTAACACCTGACAACAAGAAGAGGATGCCCTTATATGGGCATAACCATGTGACACCTTCCCTCAAGGATGTCCTGACCGGATGCCCATATTTGGGCATGCACACGTCATCCAGCCATAGGGTCATAAATCAAACGTTTGACGTGCACCGTCTACTTTATTCTCTCTGCTGGGTATGTACACAGTCAATGGTAGGCTTCGAGGCGCTAGGTACACCTATAGCTAATCTCTTGGCTGTAGTACTGTAGACTACTTTGTCACTGACCTGAACCCAGAGTCTCTCAGAGCGTTCACAGTCAGTCCACTGACACCCCTATCAGATCACAGCAAAATCACACTCTACTTGAAAGGAGCTTTGCTCAATCATGAGTCATCAAAACCAAAGGAACTGAATAATATTAAGAAATTCTGTAGATGTAAGGAAAGTATCAAATCAAATCAAATCAAATTTATTTATATAGCCCTTCGTACAACAGCTGATATCTCAAAGTGCTGTACAGAAACCCAGCCTAAAACCCCAAACGGCAAGCAATGCAGGTGTAGAAGCACGGTGGCTAGGATAAACTCCCTAGAAAGGCCAAAACCTAGGAAGAAACCTAGAGAGGAACCAGGCTATGTGGGGTGGCCAGTCCTCTTCTGGCTGTGCCGGGTGGAGATTATAACAGAACATGGCCAAGATGTTCAAATGTTCATAAATGACCAGCATGGTCGAATAATAATAAGGCAGAACTGTTGAAACTGGAGCAGCAGCATGGCCAGGTGGACTGGGGACAGCAAGGAGTCATCATGTCAGGTAGTCCTGGGGCATGGTCCTAGGGCTCAGGTCCTCCGAGAGAGAGAAAGAAAGAGAGAAGGAGAGAATTAGAGAATGCACACTTAGATTCACACAGGACACCTAATAGGACAGGAGAAGTACTCCAGATATAACAAACTGACCCTAGCCCCCCGACACATAATCTACTGCAGCATAAATACTGGAGGCTGAGACAGGAGGGGTCAGGAGACACTGTGGCCCCAATCGAGGACACCCCCGGACAGGGCCAAACAGGAAGGATATAACCCCACCCACTTTGCCAAAGCACAGCCCCCACACCACTAAAGGGGTATCTTCAACCACCAACTTACCATCCTGAGACAAGGCTGAGTATAGCTCACAAAGATCTCCGCCACGGCACAACCCAAGGGGGGGGGTGCCAACCCAGACAGGATGACCACAACAGTGAATCAACCCACTCAGGTGACGCACCCCTTCCAGGGACGGCATGAGAGAGCCCCAGTAAGCCAGTGACTCAGCCCCTGTAATAGGGTTAGAGGCAGAGAATCCCAGTGAAAGAGGGGAACCGGCCAGGCAGAGACAGCAAGGGTGGTTCGTTGCTCCAGAGCCTTTCCGTTCACCTTCCCACTCCTGGGCCAGACTACACTCAATCATATGACCCACTGAAGAGATGAGTCTTCAGTAAAGACTTAAAGGTTGAGACCGAGTTTGCGTCTCTCACATGGGTAGGCAGACCCTTCCATAAAAATGGAGCTCTATAGGAGAAAGCCCTGCCTCCAGCTGTTTGCTTAGAAATTCTAGGGACAATTAGGAGGCCTGCGTCTTGTGACCGTAGCGTACGTGTAGGTATGTACGGCAGGACCAAATCAGAGAGATAGGTAGGAGCAAGCCCATGTAATGCTTTGTAGGTTAGCAGTAAAACCTTGAAATCAGCCCTTGCTTTGACAGGAAGCCAGTGTAGAGAGGCTAGCACGGGAGTAATATGATCAAATTTTTTGGTTCTAGTCAGGATTCTAGCAGCCGTATTTAGCACTAACTGAAGTTTATTTAGTGCTTTATCCAGGTAGCCGGAAAGTAGAGCATTGCAGTAGTCTAACCTAGAAGTGACAAAAGCATGGATTAATTTTTCTGCATCATTTTTGGACAGAAAGTTTCTGATTTTTGCAATGTTACGTAGATGGAAAAAAGCTGTCCTTGAAATGGTCTTGATATGTTCTTCAAAAGAGAGATCAGGGTCCAGAGTAACGCCAAGGTCCTTCACAGTTTTATTTGAGACGAATGTACAACCATTAAGATTAATTGTCAGATTCAACAGAAGATCTCTTTGTTTCTTGGGACCTAGAACAAGCATCTCTGTTTTGTCTGAGTTTAATAGTAGAAAGTTTGCAGCCATCCACTTCCTTATGTCTGAAACACATGCTTCTAGCGAGGGCAATTTTGGGGCTTCACCATGTTTCATTGAAATGTACAGCTGTGTGTCATCCGCATAGCAGTGAAAGTTAACATTATGTTTTCGAATAACATCCCCAAGAGGTAAAATATATAGTGAAAACAATAGTGGTCCTAAAACGGAACCTTGAGGAACACCGAAATTTACAGTTGATTTGTCAGAGGACAAACCATTCACAGAGACAAACTGATATCTTTCCGACAGATAAGATCTAAACCAGGCCAGAACTTGTCCTTGTAGACCAATTTGGGTTTCCAATCTCTCCAAAAGAATGTGGTGATCGATGGTATCAAAAGCAGCACTAAGGTCTAGGAGCACGAGGACAGATGCAGAGCCTCGGTCCGATGCCATTAAAATGTAATTTACCACCTTCACAAGTGCTGTCTCAGTGCTATGATGGGGTCTAAAACCAGACTGAAGCATTTCGTATACATTGTTTGTCTTCAGGAAGGCAGTGAGTTGCTGCGCAACAGCCTTCTCTAAAATGTTTGAGAGGAATGGAAGATTCGATATAGGCCGATAGTTTTTTATATTTTCTGGGTCAAGGTTTGGCTTTTTCAAGAGAGGCTTTATTACTGCCACTTTTAGTGAGTTTGGTACACATCCGGTGGATAGAGAGCTGAAAGTACTGCCAGTGCTGACGACACTATAGTGGTCTGATAGAGGTCAGAGAACTGGCAGTGTGGCGCCAGGACAACAACCTCTCCCTAAATGTGATACAAGACAAAGGAGCTGATCGAGGACTACAGGAAAAGGCGGGCAGAACAGGCCGCCATTAACATTGACGGGCTGTAGTGGAGCGGGTCGAGAGTTTCAAGTTACTTGGTGTCCACATCACCAACAAACATTCATGGTCCAAACAAACCAAGACAGTTGTGAAGACTGCACAACAAACCCTTTTCCCCCTCAGGAGACTGAAAAGATTTGGCATGGGCCCCCAGATCCTTAAAAGGTTCTACAGCTGCACCATCAAGAGCATCCTGACCGGTTGCATCACCACCTGGTATGGCAACTGCTCGGCATTAGAACGCAAGGCCCTACAGATGGTAGTGCGTACGGTACATCACATCACCGGGGCCAAGCTGCACCACCCAGGACCTCCTATACCAGGCAGTGTCAGAGGAAGTCATAGACTGTAATAGTCATAGACTGTTCTCTCTGCTATCACACTGCAAGCGGTTCCGGAGCGCAATGTCTAGATCCAAGAGGCTTCTAAACAGCTTCTAACCCCAAGCCATAAGACTCCTGAACATCTAATAAACATAATTATCTCAATTACCTCGACACCGGTGCGCCTGTACATTGACACTTTGACTCTGAACCGGCACCCCATGTATATAGCCTCCACATTGACTCTGTACCGTAACACCCTGTATATAGCCTCCACATTGACTCTGTACCGGTACCCCCCTGTATATAGCCTCCACATTGACTCTGTAGCAGTACCCCCTGTATATAGCCTCCACATTGACACTGTACCGTAACACCCTGTATATAGCCTCCACATTGACTCTGTACCGGTACCCCCTGTATATAGCCTCCACATTGACTCTGTACCGTAACACCCTGTATATAGCCTCCACATTGACTCTGTACCGGTACCCCCTGTATATAGCCTCCACATTGACTCTGTAGCAGTACCCCCTGTATATAGCCTCCACATTGACTCTGTACCGTAACACCCTGTATATAGTCTCCACATTGACACTGTACTGTAACACCCTGTATACAGCCTCCACATTGACTCTGTACCGTAACACCCTGTATATAGTCTCCACATTGACACTGTACCGTAACACCCTGTATATAGTCTCCACATTGACACTGTACTGTAACACCCTGTATACAGCCTCCACATTGACTCTGTACCGTAACACCCTGTATATAGTCTCCACATTGACACTGTACTGTAACACCCTGTATACAGCCTCCACATTGACTCTGTACCGTAACACCCTGTATATAGCCTCCACATTGACTCTGTACCGTAACACCCTGTATATAGTCTCCACATTGACTCTGTACCGTAACACCCTGTATATAGCCTCCACATTGACTCTGTACCGTAACACCCTGTATATAGTCTCCACATTGACACTGTACTGTAACACCCTGTATACAGCCTCCACATTGACTCTGTACCGTAACACCCTGTATATAGCCTCCACATTGACTCTGTACCGTAACACCCTGTATATAGCCTCCACATTGACTCTGTACCAGTACCCCCTGTATATAGCCTCACTATTGTTATTTACAGTTGCTCCTTAATTATTTGTTTTTCTTATCTCTGACTTTTTGAGGGGTATTTTCTTAAAACTCCATTGTTAGTTTAGGGCTTTTAAGTAAGCATTTCACTATAAGGTCTACACCTGTTGTTTTAGATTTAGATCTTTCTGTCTTTTGATCACTCTGTCTTCCTCTGTTTCTGGTGTCACTGTGACTGAGCCATGTTCCATTTCAATCTCTCTATCTCTGTGTATCTGTGTCTCTGTGTCTCTGTGTCTCTGTCTCTGCCTTCCTCTGTTTCTGATGTCACTGTGACTGAGCCATGTTCCATTTCAATCTGTCTCTGTGTCTCTGTCTCTCAGTGTCTCTGTCTGTGTCTGTGTCTGTGTCTCTGTCTGTGTCTCTGTCTCTGTCTGTGTCTCTGTCTCTGTGTCTCTGAGGGTCTGTGTCTCTGTGTCTCTGTGTCTCTGTCTCTGTGTCTCTGTCTGTGTCTCTGTCTCTCTGTGTCTGTGTCTCTGTCTCTGTCTTTGTGTCTCTGTCTCTGTGTCTCTGTGTCTCTGTCTCTGTCTCTCTGTGTCTCTGTGTCTCTGTCTCTCTGTCTGTGTCTGTGTCTGTTTCTCTGTCTCTGTCTTTGTGTCTCTGTCTCTGTCTCTGTGTCTCTGTGTCTCTGTCTCTGTGTCTCTCTCTCTCTCAATTCAATTCAATTCAAGGGGCTTTATTGGCATGGGAAACATGTGTTAACATTGCCAAAGCAAGTCTCTCTCTGTCTGTCTTTCTCTCTCTCCCTTACTTCTCTCTCTGCCACTGAGGCACAGTTTTTGCTCATTAAGCTTCCCTCCATCTCTCTCTCTCTCCTATTTCATCCATCAATTTTCCTTGTTCTCTCTACCTCCCTCTAACTGCCTCACTCTCTCTATCTCTACCTTACTTTCCCTCACTCGCTATCTGCAATGGAGGCACGCTTTTTGCTCATCAAGCTTCCCTCCATCTCTCTCCTATTTCATCCCTCAATTGCCCTTCTTCTCTCTCTGTCTCCTGTCCACTCACTGCGGTGGAGGAACGCTCTCCACTCATCACATCTGTCTGCCTCTCTCTCCCTCTCCTCCTTTTCCTCCATCTATCGCCATCAGGACAGGGAAAACTGCCACTTCACGCCCTTCACACCATGCATCTCCCTCTCAATTCAATTTCAATTTTAAGGTGCTTTATTGGCATGAGCAGAGCCTGCTGAGCATCTGGTACATGCCATTGGCCAGTGTAAGATTGTTGGGCTGGGCCTGTTTGCCTGCACATGGCTTCTCTCTCTCTCTATCTCTCTCTCTCTCTCTCTCTCTCTCTCTCTCTCTCTATCTCTCTCTCTCTCTCTCTCTCTCTATCTCTCTCTCAATTCAATTCAATTCAATTCAATTCAATTCAATTTAAAGGGCTTTATTGGCATGGGAAACATATGTTTACATTGCCAAAGCACGTGACATAGATAATAAACAAAAGTGAAATAAACAGTAAAAATGTGCAGCAAACATTACACTTACAAAAGTTCAAAAATAATAAATACATTTCAAATGTTTTCGGAATAATGGTGTTGATGTGAGCACTGACCAGCCTTTCAAAGCATTCCATGGCTACAGACGTGAGTGCTATGGGTTGGTAATCATTTAGGCAGGTTACCTTTGCGCTCTTGGGCACAGGGACTATGGAACATGTTGGTATTACATACTCATACAGGGAGAGGTTGAAAATGTCAGTGAAATCACTTGCCAGTTGGTCAGCTCATACTCAGAGTACACGTCCTGGTAATCTGTCTGGCCTGCGGCCTTGTGAATGTTGATCTGTTTAAAGGTCTTACTCACATCGGCTGCGGAGAGGGTGATCACACTGTCATCCGGAAAAGCTGATGCTCTCATGCATGTTTCAGTGTTACTTGCCTGGAAGTGAGCATAGAAGTTATGTAGTTCGTCTGGTAGGCTCGTGTCCCTGGGCAGCTCTTGGCTGTGCTTCCCTTTATAGTCTGTAATAGTTTGCAAGCCCTGCCACATCCGATGAGCATCGGAGGCGGTGTAGTACGATTCAATCTTAGTCCTGTATTGACGCTTTGCCTGTTTGATGGTTCGTCGGAGGGCATAGTGGGATTTCTTATAAACTTCTGGGTTAGAGTCCCGCACCTTGAAAGCCGCAGCTCTACCCTTTAGCTCAGTGCGAATGTTGCCTGTAATCCAGGGCTTCTGGTTGGGGTATGTACGTACAGTCACTGTGGGGATGACATCCTCGATGCACTTATTGATGAAGCCAGTGACTGATGTGGTGTTCTCCTCAATGCCATCGGAAGAATCCTGGAACATATTCCAGTCTGTGATAGTAAAACAGTCCTGTAGTTTAGCATCTGCTTCATCTGACCACTTTTTTATCGACCAAGTCACTGGTGCTTCCTGCTTTCATTTTAGCTTTTAATTAAGCAGGAATCAGGAGGATAGAATTATGGTCAGATTTACCAAATGGAGGGTGAGGGAGAGCGTTGTAAACGTCTCTGTGTGTGGAGTAAAGGTGGTTTAGAGTTTTTTCCCTCTGGTTGCACATTTAACATGCTGATAGAAATGAGGTAAAACTGATTTAAGTTTCCCTGCATTAAAGTCTCCGGCCACCAGGAGCGCCACCTCTGGGGAAATGGTTTCCTGTTAGTTAACGGCGGAATACAGCTCGAGTACAGTCTTAGTGCCAACTTTGCTCTGTGGGGACTTGCTCGAAATCTCAGTTTCCTTCTCCAGCGAATCACGGGGATCTGGGCCTGGTCGGGTGTCTGTAGTATATCCCTCGCGTCCGACTCATTGAAGAAGAACTCCTTGTCCTATTTGAGGCGAATTATCTCACTTCTGATGTCCAGAAGTTATTTTCGGTCATAAGAGACTGTAGCAGCAACATTATGTACAAAACAAGTTACAAACAATGAGAAAAAAGCAAACAAAAAAGCATGATTGGTTGAGAGCCGGTGAGATGGCAGCCCTCCCCTCCGGCACCATCACCTAGAGCTGAAGAAACAGAGAGAGAGAGATATACAGGAGCACACACACACACACACACACACAACGTTTCTGTAAGTGCCTGCTTCTCTAGGGAAACATTATTGATATCTGTAGCAGAGAGGATATTAGAAGGAAAGTGATGGCTGGTATTGGTGTCTGTAGCAGAGAGGATATTAGAAGGAAAGTGATGGCTGGTATTGGTGTCTGTAGCAGAGAGGATATTAGAAGGAAAGTGATGGCTGGTATTGGTGTCTGTAGCAGAGAGGATATTAGAAGGAAAGTGATGGGTGGTATTGGTGTCTGTAGCAGAGAGGATATTGGGAGGAAAGTGATGGGTGGTATTGGTGTCTGTAGCAGAGAGAATATTAGGAGGAAAGTGATGGGTGGTATTGGTGTCTGTAGCAGAGAGAATATTAGGGAGGAAAGTGATGGGTGGTATTGGTGTCTGTAGCGGAGAGGATATTGGGAGCAGAGAGATGTGGTATTGGTGTCTGTAGCAGAGAGGATGGGTGGTATTGGTGTCTGTAGCAGAGAGGATATTGGGAGCAGAGAGAATATAGGGAGGAAAGTGATGGGTGGTATTGGTGTCTGTAGCAGAGAGGATATAGGGAGGAAAGTGATGGGTGGTATTGGTGTCTGTAGCAGAGAGGATATTAGAAGGAAAGTGATGGGTGGTATTGGTGTCTGTAGCAGAGAGGATATTAGAAGGAAAGTGATGGGTGATGGGTATTTGGTGTCTGTAGCAGAGAGGATATTAGAAGGAAAGTGATGGGTGGTATTGGTGTCTGTAGCAGAGAGGATATAGGGAGGAAAGTGATGGGTGGTATTGGTGTCTGTAGCAGAGAGGATATTAGGAGCAGAGAGAATATAGGGAGGAAAGTGATGGGTGGTATTGGTGTCTGTAGCAGAGAGGATATTAGGAGCAGAGAGAATATAGGGAGGAAAGTGATGGGTGGTATTGGTGTCTGTAGCAGAGAGGATATAGGGAGGAAAGTGATGGGTGGTATTGGTGTCTGTAGCAGAGAGATATTATAGGGAGGAAAGTGATGGGTGGTATTGGTGTCTGTAGCAGAGAGAGAATATAGGGAGGAAAGTGATGGGTGGTATTGGTGTCTGTAGCAGAGAGGATATTAGGAGCAGAGAGAATATAGGGAGGAAAGTGATAGGTGGTATTGGTGTCTGTAGCAGAGAGGATATAGGGAGGA
>NC_056459.1:33841920-33899420 GCF_018296145.1 Oncorhynchus tshawytscha
CCCATACTGTCTACATGTCTACCTCAACCCCATACTGTCTACATGTCTACCTCAACCCCATACTGTCTACATGTCTACCTCAACCCCATACTATCTACATGTCTACCTCAACCCCATACTGTCTACATGTCTACCTCAACCCCATACTGTCTACATGTCTACCTCAACCCCATACTGTCTACATGTCTACCTCAACCCCATACTGTCTACATGTCCATCTCAACCCCATACTATCTACATGTCTACCTCAACCCCATACAGCCTACATGTCCATCTCAACCCCATACTATCTACATGTCTACCTCAACCCCATACTGTCTACCTGTCTACCTCAACCCCATACTGTCTACCTGTCTACCTCAACCCCATACTATCTACATGTCTACAACCCCATACTGTCTACCTGTCACCTCAACCCCATACTGTCTACCTGTCTACCTCAACCCCATACTGTCTACCTGTCTACCTCAACCCCATACTGTCTACATGTCTACCTCAACCCCATACTGTCTACCTGTCTACCTCAACCCCATACTGTCTACATGTCTACCTCAACCCCATACTACATGTCTACCTCAACCCCATACTGTCTACCTGTCTACCTCAACCCCATACTGTCTACCTGTCTACCTCAACCCCATACTGTCTACATGTCTACCTCAACCCCATACTGTCTACCTGTCTACCTCAACCCCATACTGTCTACCTGTCTACCTCAACCCCATACTATCTACATGTCTACCTCAACCCCATACTGTCTACATGTCTACCTCAACCCCATACTGTCTACCTGTCTACCTCAACCCCATACTATCTACATGTCTACCTCAACCCCATACTGTCTACATGTCTACCTCAACCCCATACTGTCTACCTGTCTACCTCAACCCCATACTGTCTACATGTCTACCTCAACCCCATACTGTCTACCTGTCTACCTCAACCCCATACTGTCTACCTGTCTACCTCAACCCCATACTGTCTACATGTCTACCTCAACCCCATACTATCTACCTCAACCCCATACTGTCTACCTGTCTACCTCAACCCCATACTGTCTACCTGTCTACCTCAACCCCATACCGCCTACATGTCCATCTCAACCCCATACTGTCTACCTGTCTACCTCAACCCCATACTGTCTACATGTCTACCTCAACCCCATACTATCTACCTCAACTCCATACTATCTACCTGTCTACCTCTACCCCATACTGTCTACCTGTCTACCTCAACCCCATACTGTCTACATGTCTACCTCAACCCCATACTGTCTACCTGTCTACCTCAACCCCATACTGTCTACATGTCTACCTCAACCCCATACTATCTACCTCAACCCCATACTGTCTACCTGTCTACCTCAACCCCATACTGTCTACCTGTCTACCTCAACCCCATACCGCCTACATGTCCACCTCAACCCCATACTGTCTACCTGTCTACCTCAACCCCATACTGTCTACCTGTCTACCTCAACCCCATACTATCTACATGTCTACCTCAACCCCATACTGTCTACATGTCTACCTCAACCCCATACTGTCTACCTGTCTACCTCAACCCCATACTGTCTACATGTCTACCTCAAATCCATACTGTCTACCTGTCTACCTCAACCCCATAATGTCTACCTGTCTACCTCAACCCCATACTGTCTACATGTCTACCTCAACCCCATACTATCTACCTCAACCCCATACTGTCTACCTGTCTACCTCAACCCCATACCGCCTACATGTCCATCTCAACCCCATACTGTCTACCTGTCTACCTCAACCCCATACTGTCTACATGTCTACCTCAACCCCATACTATCTACCTGTCTACCTCTACCCCATACTGTCTACCTGTCTACCTCAACCCCATACTGTCTACATGTCTACCTCAACCCCATACTGTCTACCTGTCTACCTCAACCCCATACTGTCTACATGTCTACCTCAACCCCATACTGTCTACCTGTCTACCCCATACTGTCTACCTGTCTACCTCAACCCCATACTGTCTACCTGTCTACCTCAACCCCATACCGCCTACATGTCCACCTCAACCCCATACTGTCTACCTGTCTACCTCAACCCCATACTGTCTACATGTCTACCTCAACCCCATACTATCTACCTCAACTCCATACTATCTACCTGTCTACCTCAACCCCATACTGTCTACCTGTCTACCTCAACCCCATACTATCTACATGTCTACCTCAACCCCATACTGTCTACATGTCTACCTCAACCCCATACTGTCTACCTGTCTACCTCAACCCCATACTATCTACATGTCTACCTCAACCCCATACTGTCTACATGTCTACCTCAACCCCATACTGTCTACCTGTCTACCTCAACCCCATACTATCTACATGTCTACCTCAACCCCATACTATCTACCTGTCTACCTCAACCCCATACTATCTACATGTCTACCTCAACCCCATACTGTCTACATGTCTACCTCAACCCCATACTGTCTACCTGTCTACCTCAACCCCATACTATCTACATGTCTACCTCAACCCCATACTGTCTACATGTCTACCTCAACCCCATACTGTCTACCTGTCTACCTCAACCCCATACTGTCTACATGTCTACCTCAACCCCATACTGTCTACCTGTCTACCTCAACCCCATACTGTCTACCTGTCTACCTCAACCCCATACTGTCTACATGTCTACCTCAACCCCATACTATCTACCTCAACCCCATACTGTCTACCTGTCTACCTCAACCCCATACTGTCTACCTGTCTACCTCAACCCCATACAGCCTACATGTCCATCTCAACCCCATACTGTCTACCTGTCTACCTCAACCCCATACTATCTACCTGTCTACCTCAACCCCATACTGTCTACCTGTCTACCTCAACCCCATACTGTCTACATGTCTACCTCAACCCCATACTGTCTACCTGTCTACCTCAACCCCATACTGTCTACATGTCTACCTCAACCCCATACTATCTACCTCAACCCCATACTGTCTACCTGTCTACCTCAACCCCATACTGTCTACCTGTCTACCTCAACCCCATACCGCCTACATGTCCATCTCAACCCCATACTGTCTACCTGTCTACCTCAACCCCATACTATCTACCTGTCTACCTCAACCCCATACTGTCTACCTGTCTACCTCAACCCCATACTGTCTACATGTCTACCTCAACCCCATACTGTCTACCTGTCTACCTCAACCCCATACTGTCTACCTGTCTACCTCAACCCCATACTGTCTACATGTCTACCTCAACCCCATACTGTCTACCTGTCCTGTCTACCTCAACCCCATACTGTCTACCTGTCTACCTCAACCCCATACTGTCTACCTGTCTACCTCAACCCCATACTGTCTACCTGTCTACCTCAACCCCATACTATCTACATGTCTACCTCAACCCCATACTGTCTACATGTCTACCTCAACCCCATACTGTCTACCTGTCTACCTCAACCCCATACTATCTACATGTCTACCTCAACCCCATACTGTCTACATGTCTACCTCAACCCCATACTGTCTACCTGTCTACCTCAACCCCATACTATCTACATGTCTACCTCAACCCCATACTGTCTACATGTCTACCTCAACCCCATACTGTCTACCTGTCTACCTCAACCCCATACTGTCTACATGTCTACCTCAACCCCATACTATCTACCTCAACCCCATACTGCCTACATGTCCACCTCTACCTCAACCCCATACTGTCTACCTGTCTACCTCAACCCCATACTATCTACATGTCTACCTCAACCCCATACTGTCTACATGTCTACCTCAACCCCATACTGTCTACCTGTCTACCTCAACCCCATACTATCTACATGTCTACCTCAACCCCATACTGTCTACATGTCTACCTCAACCCCATACTGTCTACCTGTCTACCTCAACCCCATACTATCTACATGTCTACCTCAACCCCATACTGTCTACATGTCTACCTCAACCCCATACTATCTACCTCAACTCCATACTATCTACCTGTCTACCTCTACCCCATACTGTCTACCTGTCTACCTCAACCCCATACTGTCTACATGTCTACCTCAACCCCATACTGTCTACCTGTCTACCTCAACCCCATACTGTCTACATGTCTACCTCAACCCCATACTATCTACCTCAACCCCATACTGTCTACCTGTCTACCTCAACCCCATACTGTCTACCTGTCTACCTCAACCCCATACCGCCTACATGTCCACCTCAACCCCATACTGTCTACCTGTCTACCTCAACCCCATACTGTCTACATGTCTACCTCAACCCCATACTATCTACCTCAACCCCATACTGTCTACCTGTCTACCTCAACCCCATACTGTCTACCTGTCTACCTCAACCCCATACTATCTACATGTGTACCTCAACCCCATACTGTCTACATGTCTACCTCAACCCCATACTGTCTACCTGTCTACCTCAACCCCATACTATCTACATGTCTACCTCAACCCCACACTATCTACCTCAA
Source organism: Oncorhynchus tshawytscha (assembly GCF_018296145.1). Classification (NCBI taxonomy): domain Eukaryota; kingdom Metazoa; phylum Chordata; class Actinopteri; order Salmoniformes; family Salmonidae; genus Oncorhynchus; species Oncorhynchus tshawytscha. The sequence continues at coordinate 33,846,413 of NC_056459.1, forward strand.
CCCCATACTGTCTACCTGTCTACCTCAACCCCATACTGTCTACCTGTCTACCTCAACCCCATACTGTCTACATGTCTACCTCAACCCCATACTGTCTACATGTCTACCTCAACCCCATACTGTCTACCTGTCTACCTCAACCCCATACTGTCTACATGTCTACCTCAACCCCATACTGTCTACATGTCTACCTCAACCCCATACTGTCTACCTGTCTACCTCAACCCCATACTATCTACATGTCTACCTCAACCCCATACTGTCTACCTGTCTACCTCAACCCCATACATTGTCTACCTGTCTACCTCAACCCCATACTATCTACATGTCTACCTCAACCCCATACTGTCTACATGTCTACCTCAACCCCATACTGTCTACCTGTCTACCTCAACCCCATACTATCTACATGTCTACCTCAACCCCATACTGTCTACATGTCTACCTCAACCCCATACTGTCTACCTGTCTACCTCAACCCCATACTGTCTACATGTCTACCTCAACCCCATACTGTCTACCTGTCTACCTCAACCCCATACTGTCTACCTGTCTACCTCAACCCCATACTGTCTACATGTCTACCTCAACCCCATACTATCTACCGCAACCCCATACTGTCTACCTGTCTACCTCAACCCCATACTGTCTACCTGTCTACCTCAACCCCATACAGCCTACATGTCCATCTCAACCCCATACTGTCTACCTGTCTACCTCAACCCCATACTATCTACCTGTCTACCTCAACCCCATACTGTCTACCTGTCTACCTCAACCCCATACTGTCTACATGTCTACCTCAACCCCATACTGTCTACCTGTCTACCTCAACCCCATACTGTCTACATGTCTACCTCAACCCCATACTATCTGTCCTCAACCCCATACTGTCTACCTGTCTACCTCAACCCCATACTGTCTACCTGTCTACCTCAACCCCATACCGCCTACATGTCCATCTCAACCCCATACTGTCTACCTGTCTACCTCAACCCCATACTATCTACCTGTCTACCTCAACCCCATACTGTCTACCTGTCTACCTCAACCCCATACTGTCTACCTGTCTACCTCAACCCCATACTGTCTACATGTCTACCTCAACCCCATACTGTCTACCTGTCTACCTCAACCCCATACTGTCTACCTGTCTACCTCAACCCCATACTGTCTACCTGTCTACCTCAACCCCATACTGTCTACCTGTCTACCTCAACCCCATACTATCTACATGTCTACCTCAACCCCATACTGTCTACATGTCTACCTCAACCCCATACTGTCTACCTGTCTACCTCAACCCCATACTATCTACATGTCTACCTCAACCCCATACTGTCTACATGTCTACCTCAACCCCATACTGTCTACCTGTCTACCTCAACCCCATACTATCTACATGTCTACCTCAACCCCATACTGTCTACATGTCTACCTCAACCCCATACTGTCTACCTGTCTACCTCAACCCCATACTGTCTACATGTCTACCTCAACCCCATACTATCTACCTCAACCCCATACCGCCTACATGTCCACCTCAACCCCATACTGTCTACCTGTCTACCTCAACCCCATACTATCTACATGTCTACCTCAACCCCATACTGTCTACATGTCTACCTCAACCCCATACTGTCTACCTGTCTACCTCAACCCCATACTATCTACATGTCTACCTCAACCCCATACTGTCTACATGTCTACCTCAACCCCATACTGTCTACCTGTCTACCTCAACCCCATACTATCTACATGTCTACCTCAACCCCATACTGTCTACATGTCTACCTCAACCCCATACTGTCTACCTGTCTACCTCAACCCCATACTATCTACATGTCTACCTCAACCCCATACTGTCTACATGTCTACCTCAACCCCATACTGTCTACCTGTCTACCTCAACCCCATACTGTCTACATGTCTACCTCAACCCCATACTGTCTACCTGTCTACCTCAACCCCATACTGTCTACCTGTCTACCTCAACCCCATACTGTCTACATGTCTACCTCAACCCCATACCGCCTACATGTCCATCTCAACCCCATACTGTCTACCTGTCTACCTCAACCCCATACTATCTACCTGTCTACCTCAACCCCATACTGTCTACCTGTCTACCTCAACCCCATACTGTCTACATGTCTACCTCAACCCCATACTGTCTACCTGTCTACCTCAACCCCATACTGTCAACATGTCTACCTCAACCCCATACTATCTACCTCAACCCCATACTGTCTACCTGTCTACCTCAACCCCATACTGTCTACCTGTCTACCTCAACCCCATACCGCCTACATGTCCACCTCAACCCCATACTGTCTACCTGTCTACCTCAACCCCATACTGTCTACATGTCTACCTCAACCCCATACTATCTACCTCAACTCCATACTATCTACCTGTCTACCTCAACCCCATACTGTCTACCTGTCTACCTCAACCCCATACTGTCTACATGTCTACCTCAACCCCATACTGTCTACATGTCTACCTCAACCCCATACTGTCTACATGTCTACCTCAACCCCATACTGTCTACCTGTCTACCTCAACCCCATACTATCTACATGTCTACCTCAACCCCATACTGTCTACATGTCTACCTCAACCCCATACTGTCTACCTGTCTACCTCAACCCCATACTGTCTACATGTCTACCTCAACCCCATACTGTCTACATGTCTACTCAACCCCATACTGTCTACCTGTCTACCTCAACCCCATACTGTCTACATGTCTACCTCAACCCCATACTGTCTACCTCAACCCCATACTGTCTACATGTCTCACATGTCTACATGTCACTCAACCCCATACTATCTACCTCAACCCCATACTGTCTACCTGTCTACCTCAACCCCATACTGTCTACATGTCTACCTCAACCCCATACTGTCTACCTGTCTACCTCAACCCCATACTGTCTACCTGTCTACCTCAACCCCATACTGTCTACATGTCTACCTCAACCCCATACTATCTACCTCAACCCCATACTGTCTACCTGTCTACCTCAACCCCATACTGTCTACCTGTCTACCTCAACCCCATACCGCCTACATGTCCATCTCAACCCCATACTGTCTACCTGTCTACCTCAACCCCATACTATCTACCTGTCTACCTCAACCCCATACTGTCTACCTGTCTACCTCAACCCCATACTGTCTACATGTCTACCTCAACCCCATACTGTCTACCTGTCTACCTCTAAACCCCATACTGTCTACATGTCTACCTCAACCCCATACTATCTACCTCAACCCCATACTGTCTACCTGTCTACCTCAACCCCATACTGTCTACCTGTCTACCTCAACCCCATACCGCCTGTCTACACATGTCCATCTCAACCCCATACTGTCTACCTGTCTACCTCAACCCCATACTATCTACCTGTCTACCTCAACCCCATACTGTCTACCTGTCTACCTCAACCCCATACTGTCTACATGTCTACCTCAACCCCATACTGTCTACCTGTCTACCTCAACCCCATACTGTCTACCTGTCTACCTCAACCCCATACTGTCTACATGTCTACCTCAACCCCATACTGTCTACCTGTCTACCTCAACCCCATACTGTCTACCTGTCTACCTCAACCCCATACTGTCTACCTGTCTACCTCAACCCCATACTGTCTACCTGTCTACCTCAAACCCATACTATCTATACTGTCTACCTCAACCCCATACTGTCTACATGTCTACCTCAACCCCATACTGTCTACCTGTCTACCTCAACCCCATACTATCTACATGTCTACCTCAACCCCATACTGTCTACATGTCTACCTCAACCCCATACTGTCTACCTGTCTACCTAAACCCCATACTATCTACATGTCTACCTCAACCCCATACTGTCTACATGTCTACCTCAACCCCATACTGTCTACCTGTCTACCTCAACCCCATACTGTCTACATGTCTACCTCAACCCCATACTGTCTACCTCAACCCCATACCGCCTACATGTCCACCTCAACCCCATACTGTCTACCTGTCTACCTCAACCCCATACTATCTACATGTCTATACTGTCTACATGTCTACCCCCCCATACTGTCTACCTGTCTACCTCAACCCCATACTGTCTACCTGTCTACCTCAACCCCATACTGTCTACATGTCTACCTCAACCCCATACTGTCTACCTGTCTACCTCAACCCCATACTGTCTACATGTCTACCTCAACCCCATACTGTCTACCTCAACCCCATACTGTCTACCTGTCTACCTCAACCCCATACTGTCTACATGTCTACCTCAACCCCATACTGTCTACATGTCTACCTCAACCCCATACTGTCTACCTGTCTACCTCAACCCCATACTGTCTACATGTCTACCTCAACCCCATACTGTCTACCTGTCTACCTCAACCCCATACTGTCTACCTGTCTACCTCAACCCCATACTGTCTACATGTCTACCTCAACCCCATACTGTCTACCTCAACCCCATGTCTACCTCAACCCCATACTGTCTACCTGTCTACCTACCGCCTACATGTCCCCAACCCCATACTGTCTACCTGTCTACCTCAACCCCATACTATCTACCTGTCTACCTCAACCCCATACTGTCTACCTGTCTACCTCAACCCCATACTGTCTACATGTCTACCTCAACCCCATACTATCTACCTCAACCCCATACTGTCTACCTGTCTACCTCAACCCCATACTGTCTACCTGTCTACCTCAACCCCATACCGTCTACATGTCCACCTCAACCCCATACTGTCTACCTGTCTACCTCAACCCCATACTGTCTACATGTCTACCTCAACCCCATACTATCTACCCCAACTATACTGTCTACCTGTCTACCTCAACCCCATACTGTCTACCTGTCTACCTCAACCCCATACTGTCTACATGTCTACCTCAACCCCATACTGTCTACATGTCTACCTCAACCCCATACTGTCTACCTGTCTACCTCAACCCCATACTGTCTACCTGTCTACCTCAACCCCATACTATCTACATGTCTACCTCAACCCCATACTGTCTACCTGTCTACCTCAACCCCATACTGTCTACCTGTCTATCTCAACCCCATACTGTCTACCTGTCTACCTCAACCCCATACTGTCTACCTGTCTACCTCAACCCCATACTGTCTACCTGTCTACCTCAACCCCATACTGTCTACATGTCTACCTCAACCCCATACTATCTACCTCAACCCCATACTGTCTACCTGTCTACCTCAACCCCATACTGTCTACCTGTCTACCTCAACCCCATACCGCCTACATGTCCACCTCAACCCCATACTGTCTACCTGTCTACCTCAACCCCATACTGTCTACATGTCTACCTCAACCCCATACTATCTACCTCAACTCCATACTATCTACCTGTCTACCTCAACCCCATACTGTCTACCTGTCTACCTCAACCCCATACTGTCTACATGTCTACCTCAACCCCATACTGTCTACATGTCTACCTCAACCCCATACTACTGTCTACATGTCTACCTCAACCCCATACTGTCTACCTGTCTACCTCAACCCCATACTGTCTACATGTCTACCTCAACCCCATACTGTCTACCTGTCTACCTCAACCCCATACTATCTACATGTCTACCTCAACCCCATACTGTCTACATGTCTACCTCAACCCCATACTGTCTACCTGTCTACCTCAACCCCATACTGTCTACATGTCTACCTCAACCCCATACTGTCTACCTCAACCCCATACTGTCTACATGTCTGCCTCAACCCCATACTATCTACCTCAACCCCATACTGTCTACCTGTCTACCTCAACCCCATACTGTCTACCTGTCTACCTCAACCCCATACCGCCTACATGTCCACCTCAACCCCATACTGTCTACCTGTCTACCTCAACCCCATACTGTCTACATGTCTACCTCAACCCCATACTATCTACCTCAACTCCATACTATCTACCTGTCTACCTCAACCCCATACTGTCTACCTGTCTACCTCAACCCCATACTGTCTACATGTCTACCTCAACCCCATACTGTCTACATATCTACCTCAACCCCATACTGTCTACATGTCTACCTGTCTACCTGTCTACCTCAACCCCATACTGTCTACCTGTCTACCTCAACCCCATACTGTCTACATGTCTACCTCAACCCCATACTGTCTACCTGTCTACCTCAACCCCATACTGTCTACCTGTCTACCTCAACCCCATAATGTCCACCTGTCTACCTCAACCCCATACTGTCTACCTGTCTACCTCAACCCCATACTGTCTACCTGTCTACCTCAACCCCATACTGTCTACCTGTCTACCTCAACCCCATACTGTCTACCTGTCTACCTCAACCCCACACTATCTACCTCAACCCCATTCTGTCTACATGTCTACCTCAACCCCACACTATCTACCTGTCTACCTCAACCCCATACTATCTACCTCAACCCCATACTATCTACCTCAACCCCATTCTGTCTACCTGTCTACCTCAACCCCATACTGTCTACATGTCTACCTCAACCCCATTCTGTCTACATGTCTACCTCAACCCCATACTATCTACCTCAACCCCATACTATCTACCCCAACCCCATACTGTCTACCTCAACCCCATACTATCTACCTCAACCCCTTTCTGTCTACCTGTCTACCTCAACCCCATACTGTCTACATGTCTACCTCAACCCCATACTGTCTACATGTCTACCTCAACCCCATACCACCTACATGTCTACCTCAACCCCATTCTGTCTACCTCAACCCCATACTGTCTACTTGTCTACCTTAACCCCCTACTGTCTACCTGTCTACCTCAACCCCATACTGTCTACCTGTCTACCTCAACCCCATACTGTCTACCTGTCTACCTCAACCCCATACTGTCTACCTGTCTACCTCAAACTCATACTGTCTACCTGTCTACCTCAACCCCACACTATCTACCTCAACCCCATTCTGTCTACATGTCTACCTCAACCCCACACTATCTACCTGTCTACCTCAACCCCATACTATCTGCCTCAACCCCATACTATCCCCAACCCCCTGTCTACCTCAACCCCATACTGTCTACATGTCTACCTCAACCCCATTCTGTCTACCTGTCTACCTCAACCCCATACTGTCTACATGTCTACCTCAACCCCATACTGTCTACATGTCTACCTCAACCCCATACTACATCTACCTCAACCCCATACTGTCTATAACCCCATCTACCTACCTCAACCCCATACTGTCTACATGTCTACCTCAACCCCATACTGTCTACCTGTCTACCTCAACCCCATACTGTCTACATGTCTACCTGTCTACCTCAACCCCATACTGTCTACATGTCTACCTCAACCCCATACTGTCTAAATGTCTACCTCAACCCCATACTACATGTCTACCTCAACCCCATACTGTCTGTCTACCTCAACCCCATACTGTCTCTGTCTACTTGTCTACCTCAACCCCATACTGTCTAAATGTCTACCTCAACCCCATACTGTCTACCTGTCTACCTCAACCCCATACTGTCTACCTGTCTACCTCAACCCCATACTGTCTACATGTCCCTCAACCCCATACTGTCTACATGTCTACAGATTCTCAACCCCATACTGTCTCAACCCCATACTGTCTACATGTCTACCTCAACCCCATACTGTCTACATGTCTACCTCAACCCCATACTGTCTACATGTCTACCTCAACCCCATACTGTCTACTGTCTACCCCATACTGTCTACCCTACCTCAACCCCTGTCTACTGTCTACCTCAACCCCATAGTGTCTACCTCCCCACCCCATACTATCTACCCCATTCTGTATACTGTCTACCTCAACCCCATACTGTCTACATGTCTACCTCAACCCCATACTGTCTACATGTCTACCTCAACCCCATACTGTCTACCTGTCTACCCCATCAACCCCATACTGTCTACATGTCTACCTCAACCCCATACTGTCTACCTGTCTACCTCAACCCCATACTGTCTACCTGTCTACCTCAACCCCATACTGTCTACCTGTCTACCTCAACCCCATACTGTCTACCTGTCTACCTCAACCCCATACTGTCTACCTGTCTACCTCAACCCCATACTGTCTACCTGTCTACCTCAACCCCACACTATCTACCTCAACCCCACACTATCTACCTGTCTACCTCAACCCCATACTATCTACCTCAACCCCATACTATCTACCTCAACCCCATTCTGTCTACCTGTCTACCTCAACCCCATACTGTCTACATGTCTACCTCAACCCCATTCTGTCTACATGTCTACCTCAACCCCATACTATCTACCTCAACCCCATACTATCTACCCCAACCCCATACTGTCTACCTCAACCCCATACTATCTACCTCAACCCCTTTCTGTCTACCTGTCTACCTCAACCCCATACTGTCTACATGTCTACCTCAACCCCATACTGTCTACATGTCTACCTCAACCCCATTCTGTCTACCTCAACCCCATACTGTCTACTTGTCTACCTTAACCCCATACTGTCTAAATGTCTACCTCAACCCCATACTGTCTAAATGTCTACCTCAACCCCATACTGTCTACCTGTCTACCTCAACCCCATACTGTCTACTTGTCTACCTCAACCCCATACTGTCTAAATGTCTACCTCAACCCCATACTGTCTACATGTCTACCTCAACCCCATAGTGTCTACATGTCTACCTCAACCCCATACTGTCTACTTGTCTACCTCAACCCCATTCTGTATACATGTCTACCTCAACCCCATACTGTCTACTTGTCTACCCCCTACCCCAACCCCATACTGTCTACCTCAACCCCATAGTGTCTACCTCAACCCCATACTATCTACTTGTCTACCTCAACCCCATACTGTCTACTTGTCTACCTCAACCCCATACTCTCTGTTTTGTGGAATATGAAATGCTTACTCAACTCACACTGCCTTAATAACTGCAGAGGAGATTAAATTAAAAACAGAAAAGAGAAAACAAGAGGTCTACATGCGCCAGCCCCCTACTCTTTCCTACACTGTGCTGTGTCTCTATGAAAAGGCCTACATGTGCCAGCCCCCTCCCCTAGACTGTGCTGTTTTCTCTATGAAAAGGTCTACATGAAAAGGTCCAACCCACGCTGTGTAGAGTGATAGCAGATGTGTGTTAGCTTCCACCCCACACTGTGTAGCGTCTCAGAGAACACAATCAGTCAGTAGGGGGTTCAATTACCACAACAACAGCAGCTATAAATCAGCCCTTGCCCCATTGCTACGGCAACATGCCTCTGTAATACAGGGATAGGCAACTAGATTCATTCGGGGACCGGAAAATATTTATGATATTTTGTATGTTACAAATTGACCACAGCTAAGCCCCAAAAAAGAGATAATATTGGAAAATAACAATACTTTCACGCCATGATTACACTGAGACACCTTCACATAGGCCTCTTTTTTTAATTTATGGAAATACATGGGAACAGATTTTCTAAAATTCAACACATTTGTGCTGAATTCCTGTTGATTTAACAGTCTTTTGTGACCAAAAAACTAGAATCTTTAGGGGGCAGAATTGTTTTTTTTTGTTGCCTGTTGTTACAGCTCTTGTAAGTAAATCAGTCAGCTGAAATAAAATCACTGGGCACCAATCTATGGTTTTCACACGACTGGGAATACAGATGTGCATCTGTTGGTCAGAAACACCTTGAAAAAACAGAGAGGCATGGATCAGAAAACCAGTCTGTGTATGATGTGACCACCATTTGCCTCATGCACCGCGACACATCTCCTTCACATGGAGTTGATCAGGCTGTTGATTGTGGCCTGTGGAATGTTGTACCACTCCTCTTCAATGGCTGTGCGAAGTTGCTGGATATTGGCGGTAACTGGAACACACTGTTTTACACAGCGATCCAGAGCATCCCAAACATGCTCAATCGGTGACATGTCTGGTGAGCATGCAGGACATGGAAGAACTGGGACATTTTCAGCTTCCAAGAATTTTGTAGAGATCCTGGTGACGTGAAGCCATGCCTTATCATGCTGAAACATCAGGTGATGGCGGCGGATGACTGGCACGATAATGGGCCTCAGGATCTCGTCACGGTGTCTCTGTGCCATCGATAGAATTAAACTATGTTTGTTGTACGTTGTTTATGCCTGCCCATACCATATCCCCACTGACACAATGGAGTATTCTGTTGACAACATTTTACATTTTAATAATTTAGCAGATGCTCTTATCCAGAGCGACTTACAGTTAGTGCATTCGTCTTTAAGATAGCTAGGTGGGACAACCACATATCACAGTCATAGTAAGTACACTTCTCCTCAATAAAGTATTTATTTATTTGCAAAGTCAGAGCTAAAAAGGGAGCCTACAACGTTGACCTCAGCAAACCGCTCACCCACATGATGCTATACACATTGTCTGCCATCTGCCCGGCACAGTTGAAAACCGTATTCATCCGTGAAGGGTACATTTCTCCAGCTTCCCGAGTGGTTATTGAAGTTGAGCATTTGCCCAATGAAGTTGATTACGACACCGAACTGCAGGTTTTTTTGTACCATCATCTTTGAAATGAGAGAGAAAGGCCATAATATATTATTCCAGCCAAGGGGCAATTTATATTTTCACCACGCAAAGTTGTATTCTGTCCAATGAACCATTGCATTTCTGTTCAAAATTTTATATAAAGACTGCCCAAATGTGCCTAATTTGTTTATTAATAACTTTTCATGTTCAAAACTGTGCACTCTCCTCAAACAATAACATGGTATTATTTCACTGTAAAAGCTACTGTACATTGGACAGTGCAGTTAGATTAACAAGAGTTTAAGCTTTCTACCAATATCAGATATGTCTATGTCCTGGGAAATGTTCTTGTTACTTACAATCTCATGCTAATCGTATTAGCCTACGTTAGCTCAACCGTCCCGCAGGGGACCCACCAATCCTGATAGAAAGTGCTGAAGAGCACAGAGAGTGCAGCAGCAAAGTAGGCTATGCACTGCACTCCATACCAGCACAAGAGGACAAACAAACAATTTACAGAAACATTTATCGTTTTATGTATTTTTGTAATTTCCGTTCCTTTTATTGCATATGCCTCACTCCCTCATACAATAAACCATTTATTTTGAGGGCAAACAACCAAACTATTTACAGAACATTTTTAACCTTGTGTGTTTGTACACTCTTAAAAAAATTTTTTTTCCGAAAGGGTTCTTTGGCCGTCCCTATAGGAGAACCCTTTTTGGTTCCAGGTAAAAAAAAACGTTTGGGTTCCATGTAGAACCCTCTGTGGAAAGGGTTCTACATGGAACCCAGAAGAGTTCTACCTGGAACCAAAAAGGGTTCAACATGTACCTGGAATCAAAAAGGGATCTTCGAAGGGTTCTCCTATGGGGACAGCCAAAGAACCATTTTAGATTCTAGATAGCACATGTTTTCATAACAATGACATAGATACATAACATTCTGTAACATTTATCAATGAAGATCTCCACCTCTGTGGTTGAAGGACTGAAGCAATTCCCGGCGCTATATTGGCATCAAACGGTATTTTATGTCCTCCGGCTGAACATATTCAAGGGTCGTTAATATTCTCCACTCATCACTCCGACAAAGATCTGACCATCTCGGTCTCCAACTTGGGCGATTGGTGTTTAATCGCATCTTGAAGCCCCTCCATGCCCGGTTTAATGAGAAGAACACACTGAGTGATGCAGGGAAACCTGACATATTATAAACTGGTAGTGGGTAATAATCACACAGACTATCTACATTAACACGCACATAATTAAACAGAAAATCTGGTATAAAATGAACCACGAGATTAGCCAGTGACGCAGACTGATACACCACAACAATTAAATGAACCACGAGATTAGCCAGTGACGCAGACTGATACACCACAACAATTAAATGAACCACGAGATTAGCCAGTGACGCAGACTGATACACCACAACAATTAAATGAACCACGAGATTAGCCAGTGACGCAGACTGATACACCACAACAATTAAATGAACCACGAGATTAGCCAGTGACGCAGACTGATACACCACAACAATTAAATGAACCACGAGATTAGCCAGTGACGCAGACTGATACACCACAACAATTAAATGAACCACGAGATTAGCCAGTGACGCAGACTGATACACCACAACAATTAAATGAACCACGAGATTAGCCAGTGACGCAGACTGATACACCACAACAATTAAATGAACCACGAGATTAGCCAGTGACGCAGACTGATACACCACAACAATTAAATGAACCACGAGATTAGCCAGTGACGCAGACTGATACACCACAACAATTAAATGAACCACGAGATTAGCCAGTGACGCAGACTGATACACCACAACAATTAAATGAACCACGAGATTAGCCAGTGACGCAGACTGATACACCACAACAATTAAATGAACCACGAGATTAGCCAGTGACGCAGACTGATACACCACAACAATTAAATGAACCACGAGATTAGCCAGTGACGCAGACTGATACACCACAACAATTAAATGAACCACGAGATTAGCCAGTGACGCAGACTGATACACCACAACAATTAAATGAACCACGAGATTAGCCAGTGACGCAGACTGATACACCACAACAATTAAATGAACCACGAGATTAGCCAGTGACGCAGACTGATACACCACAACAATTAAATGAACTTGTGATTCTGTGACCAGAATCAGGGAAATCTTTCCAGATATGTATCAGTCATCATTTTCTCCCATTACAACAACAAGGTCTTTAGGTTTTTACTTTGTATACAACCTTAGACACCTCTGCAGGAACCCTGTTTAACTGTCCAGCTCCTTGTATGGCATTGTTATATAATTGCTCCTCAAATGAATTCATGACACCAACAACTTCAATGGTTTCTAGAAACAATTGGCCTGCTGCATAAGTCAAATTGGAGTAACTGGTGCCTCCCAGACAAGTTTTCAGACACAATCCTTGAAGTACGAGTGCTTGCTCTCAAACCTTGTTTTCCACAAACAAATGAGTCGCCCGAATTGCAGGATGAGGTCGGGGTGGCGTAACAAATAGTGATGCTTTGGTACCCGACAAGCAAAACTGTAGTTCACCATGTTTTTCTGTTTTTGCATGAGTAATGAATGCTTTAATATTTAGGAAACAGACATTTCAGGATTTACACCTGTAAATTCCCAATAAAGTTACATAAAGCTTCCAGCCAGCATGCAAAATGAAAATTACACTACCCCCAGCAACCAAATTGCATGCACACACCAAAAGAGTTATCAAGCTCTACGTTACCATGCAACTCATGCCAACCACACAATCTAAAAAAAGATTATGATAGACTACAAGGCTAAGTCTATGCCTGAAGTTTCAGAAATCATTCATTTAACGTTGCCTATTTAATGGTTGGATAAGGATCACTTCTGAAATATTAGCAAAAGCACGAGTAAAATTCAACTCACGCGGGAAAATGCCACGACCATCCCCTTGAATAACGCAGCAAGCTAACCACACAATCTGAAGAAAATGCAAATAACTGATAACTTACCTATCCTGCAGGGTAAAATGTCAGTCTGTGCCTGTTGTTGCTGAATTAATTAATTTAATGGAGTAATAAGGATAACAAAAGCATATGGAGAATATTCCACTATTCTACACTATTCCACTACTCTCCACTATTCCACTACTATCCACTACTCCACTACTCTCCACTATTCCACTACTATCCACTACTCCACTACTCTCCACTATTCCACTACTATCCATTACTCCACTACTCTCCACTATTCCACTACTCTCCACTATTCCACTACTCCACTACTCTCCACTACTCCACTACTCTTTTGCTAAATCACACAAACCCCGAGACTGAATAGAACTAAAGTTAACCTAAGATATTTAAAGGGTTAGTGTCCAATTGAGTTAAAGCTAACATTAGCAAGCACCATTCCTCTCATTCCAACAACAGGATCAGCCAAAAAGTAGACATCCCAAAGCAAAATGTCAGTCCGTACCTGCTGACAAACTAAGTAGCCTATCCAAAGAAACACACTTGTGGATTTCTGCACGTTGTTAAACCTAAAATGATTTGCTCTATAGCTACAATATCACTGATTAGTTTACCAGCAAGAAAGATCAACACAACAGACCGACATGTCAACTTGGCTATACTGTTAGCTAACACAATCCAAACAAGCTAACGTTAGCTCAGCAAAAACTCAGCAAAAAAACGAAACATCCCTTTTTTAGGACCCTGTCTTTCAAAGATAATTCGTAAAAATCCAAATAACTTCACAGATCTTCATCGTAAAAGGTTTAAACACAATACCCCATGGTTCAATTAACCATAAACAATTAATGAACATGCACCTGTGGAACGGTCGCTAATTCCCTAACAGCTTATAGACGTTAGGCAATTAAGGTCACAGTTATGAAAACTTAGGAAACTAAAGAGGCATTTCTACTGACTCTGACAAACACCAAAAGAAAGATGCCCAGGGTCCCTGCTAATCTGCGTGAAGGTGCCTTAGACATGCTGCAAGGAGGCATGAGGACTGCAGATGTGGCCAGGGCTATAAATTGCAATGTCCGTACTGTGAGACGCCTAAGACAGCGCTACAGGGAGACAGGACGGACAGCTGATTGTCCTTACAGTGGCAGACCACATGCAACAACACCTGCACAGGATTGGCACATCCGAACATCACACTTGCGGGACATGTACAGGATTGCAACAACAGCTGCCCGAGTTACACCAGGAACGCACAATCAAATATTTACACGTGTTAAGTTTGCTGAAAATGAACACAGTTGACAGTGAGAGGATGTTAATTTTTTTGCTGAGTTTAGATTTAGCTAACTAGTACGTCTTCAGAATTAGCTAGCTGTTAGCTTGGCTAAACACAGAACGTCACCATGAGGTCACAGACACCTGGGCAGTCCCCTCAACAGATAGCAGGACATTGTCATATGCATGTCCATTTGCACCGGTAGCCTAGCAATCAAAGCATAGCCAAGCAAATCTGCCCACCTGCCATTTTGGACATTTCTTTTTTTGCTGAGGTGAGTAGCTTAGTTAATAAAATCTGCAGAAGGTATATAGAAGTATATAGCGTATGGAATTAGTACATACTTTGCAGCTGCTCAAAAATATTTAGGCAACATTTCCACGAAAATACAAATTAAAACAGCTTGAGTAGGAACAGAAATCTTAAACAGATCGTTTGGTGCGGAGCATCGCATTCGTGGAAATCAAGACTGTTCTCAGGGCAGGCCTGGTTCGAGTCGCATCGGGGACATTGTTGGTTTTATAGCATTTCCCTAACCTTTACCTATTTATCCTAAACTGCTGCGTTAGTTCTCCTAACCTGCTAAGAAAAGCTACTTCTGCAAGTCAAAACAGGCAGACCTGCCCTGAGAACAGTCTTGGTTTCAACTATGAGATACATCTCTCTTTCTCACTTCTGCAAGTCAAAACAGGCAGACCTGCCCTGAGAACAGTCTTGATTTCCATGAATGCGATGCTCCAAACGGTCTGTTTAAGGTTTCAACTATGAGATACAGCTCTCTTTCTCTCTCTCACACAGACACACCACAGACCGTTTGGCACCGCCAACTACAGCAGTGTTCGGGTACTACTGTAAAGAAATACAGTAAGTTAGAGTAATTTTCACAGGAGGCTTACAATTACAGTTAATCACAGTATTTTTCAGCATTTTACCCATAATGCAGTGCAATCTCCAGCTGTAAAACACATTTAACGTATTTGACTGTGAATTTTACAGTGTTTTACTGTTTAAAGTACAGAAAAGTTTTAGTGTTTAGTTTAGTTAATGTTTAGTGTCTTAGGTCATTGAGAAGTCATTGTCTGAACGGAGCCTTGAAATGCGTGGACAGAGTCCAGGAGCCAAGATGACTTGGATGGACTCTGTAATTCCTGTAGAGTATCTTCTGTTTCCAGAAGGTATCAAAGTTACCTATAAAAGTGATTCCAGCAGAGCTACAGTAATATTTTAGGCAGATGTGGCAGTAGCCTGCTGAATCTTTCACGCCCGCAGCCCAACGATGGTACCAGACTGGAGTTATGTTATCCTTGAATAAATTAGAACTTAGACACTAAGGTCAATATAACAACATGTTGTTTCTTAGCCCTGAATAGTTTTCAATCTAGTGTGTGTGTGTGTGTGTGTGTGTGTGTGTGTGTGTGTGTGTGTGTGTGTGTGTGTGTGTGTGTGTGTGTGTGTGTGTGTGTGTGTGTGTGTGTGTGTGTGTGTGTGTGTGTGTGTGGAATACCAGGAATGCTCGACTTGTCTGTGTCCTGAGTGTGCCTTTGTGACAGCCCTGCCTATGGGGAGAAGGAGAAGGCAAGAGTGGGGGAGAGAGAGAGAGATGCTGAATTCTGCAAAAACATCTTACAACGTAAAACACCAAACATACAGTGCATTCAGAAAGTATTCAGACCCCTTGACATTTTCCACAGTTTGTTACGTTATAGCCTTATTCTAAAATGGATTACATTGTTTTTTCACCTCATCAACCTACACAAAATACCCCATAATGACAAAGCAAACACAGGTCTTTTGAAATTTTGGCACATTTATTAAAAAATAAACAACTGAAATATCACATTTTCATAGGTATTCAGACACTTTACCCAATTCTTTGTTGAAGCACATTTGGCAGTGATTACAGCCTCTTCTTGGATAAGACGCTACAAGCTTGACACACCTGTGTCTGGGGATTTTCTCCCATTCTTCTCTGCAGATCTTCTCAAGGTATGTCAGATTGTATGTGGAGCATCACTGGGGAGCGTCGCTGCACAGCTATTTTTTAGGTCTGTCCAGAGATGTTAGATCGGGATCAAGTCCAGGCTCTGGCTGGGCCGCACAAGGACATTCAGAGAATTGTCCCAAAGCCACTCCTGAGTTGTCTTTGCTGAGGGCTTTGGGTCATTGTCCTGTTGGAAGGCAAACTTTTGCCCCTGTCTGAGGTCCTGAGCGCTCTGGAGCAGGTTTTCATCAAGGATCTCTCTGTACTTTTCTCCGTTCATCTTTCCCTCAATCCTGACTAGTCTACCAGTCCCTGACGCTGAAAAACTTCACCACAGCATGATGCTGCCACCACCTTTCATAAAGGCTTGACTGGTGTAGTGCTGCAGAGATGGTTGTCATTCAAGGTTCTCCCATCTCCACATAGGAACTCTGGAGCTCTGTTAGAGTGATCATCAGTGCTTGGTCACTTCCCTGACCAAGGCCCTTCGCCACTGATTACTCAGTTTGGCCGGATGGCCGGATGGCCAGCTCTAGGAAGAGTCTTTGAGGTTCCAAAATTCTTCCATTTAAGAATGATGGAGAACTCCAATTAAGTTGTAGAAACATCTCGAGGATGATCAATGTAATCAGGATGCACCTGAGCTCAATTTCAACTCTCATAGCGAAGGGTGTCAATACCTTTTTTTTCTTTTTCTTTTTTTTTGGCATACAACATACATTTCTAAAAACATGTTTATTCGCTTTATCATTATGGGGTATTGTGATGTCATTATGGGGTATTGTGATGTCATTATGGGGTATTGGGTATTGTGATGTCGTTATGGGGTATTGTGATGTCATTATGGGGTATTGTGTGTCGATCAATGAGGAGAAAAAATATTTAATCCATTTTAGAATAAGGCTGTAACGAAACAAAAAGACAAGGGGTCTGAATACTTCCCGAATGCACTGTATACAGTGCAAAATCTCAATCACTGCACGCAGAGCAAAATTAGTACGATACCCGCAAATTATCAAAATACAGAAAAGAGCCATTAAATTCTACAACCACCTAAAAGGAAACGATTCCCAAACCTTCCATAACAAAGCCCTCGCCTACAGAGAGATGAACCTGGAGAAGAGTCCCCTCAGCAGGCTGGTCCTGGGGCTCTGTTCACAAACACAAAAAGACCCCACAGAGCCCCAGGACAGCAACACAATTAGAACCAACAAAATGCCAAAAAACAGAGCAAACTAGAATGCTATCTGTCCCTAAACAGAGAGTACACAGTGGCACTATGGGGTATTGTCATTATGGGGTATTGTGTGTAGGTTAATGAGGGGGATTTAAAAAAAAAAACATTTAGAATAAGGCTGTAAGGTAACAATTTCTAATTCAAAACATCCTTTGTTTTAGTATGGTCAGGGCGTGAGTAGGGGTGGGCAGTCTATGTTTGTTTTTCTAGGTTGGTTTTTGTGTTCGCCTAGTATGGTCCTCAATCAGAGGCAGGTGTCGTTAGTTGTCTCTGATTGAGAATCATACTTAGGTAGCCTGGGTTTCACTTTTGGTTTGTTTCCGTGTGAGTGTTTTGGCCACAAGGTACTGTTTCAGTTTGGTAAATTCACGTTGTTATTTTCTGTTTAGTGTTCTGGTATTTATTACAATCCCCATTAGTCTTCTTGACATAATACATAGCACTAAACATTATTAGTATAATTACTGATATTCTAGGCTAAATTCTACTGTATTTGTATTTAATTTTGAATAGCCTAGTAATGGGGCATTTATTTGATATTTTCATCATTAACATTACCTTTAGTCACAGAAAATCTCACCACATTGCGTTTTCCATCTCCTCCTCTCTCTCCTTCATGTATTTATCAACACAGAGAGGGACTGTCAACAGTTTAATGGAATATGATGTGTTGTGAAAACATGTTACTATCTATATACCTGAAAAGATTTCACTTGGTTTCCCAAATTGAAGCACTGGACAGCTGCAGGGTTGGGGAGCCCATGACATACAGAGTTTGGGAGGGAGTATCACCTGTTGCTATGAAAAATAACCGCAGTAGCCTACACACATGAGTGAAACTTACCATCGGGAAAGTGGCCTCCATTCGGCTATTGGAGTCTAAACAGATAACATGTATATTATCTCTTGTTCCTGTTCCTGTTCGTTGCTACCCACTTAATAACGGGCCATTCTAAATCAACTGGTTGTATGTATTAGTAAAGATTAAATAGAGAATAGTCTGATGGGTGAAAATATGAACACCTCAAATCAAATCAAACGTTATTTCTCACTTGTGCCGAATACAAGTGTAGACTTTACCGTGAAATGTTTACCTACAAGCCCTTAAACAACAGTGTAGTTCAAGAACAGTTAAAGAACATATTCAACAAGTAAAACTAAAGTAAAACATTTTAATATAAAGTAACACAATAAGAATAACAAGAAAGAGGTTATATACAGGGGGCACCGGGTTTGTGAATGTTGACCTGTTTAACCCTTTCATGTGTGAGTTCCAAATATCTCTAACGGTCTCCTCAGCTTGAGTTCCAAATATCTCTAACGGTCGCCTCAGCTTGAGTTCCAAATATCTCTAACGGTCGCCTCAGCATGAATTCCAAATATCTCTAACGGTCGCCTCAACATGAGTTCCAAATATCTCTAACGGTCGCCTCAACATGAGTTCCAAATATCTCTAACGGTCGCCTCAACATGAGTTCCAAATATCTCTAACGGTCGCCTCAACAAATATCTCTAACGGTCGCCTCAACATGAGTTCCAAATATCTCTAACGGTCGCCTCAACATGAGTTCCAAATATCTCTAACGGTCGCCTCAACATGAGTTCCAAATATCTCTAACGGTCGCCTCAACATGAGTTCCAAATATCTCTAACGGTCGCCTCAACATGAGTTCCAAATATCTCTAACGGTCGCCTCAACATGAGTTCCAAATATCTCTAACGGTCGCCTCAACATGAGTTCCAAATATCTCTAACGGTCGCCTCAACATGAGTTCCAAATATCTCTAACGGTCGCCTCAACATGAGTTCCAAATATCTCTAACGGTCGCCTCAGCGTAAGTTTTGGAATGCACGTGATGTTAGAATGTTCTCTCCATTCCAGAATGTGATTGTTACCTAACAGAACATTTAGTCCTCGCTGCCCTCAAACCAAGGCACGTAGCCTTGGTTTATTGATAGGCTGTTTTTATTGGCTGTTTTTAACTTGTCAATGTCAAATTATTTTCTAACAAGTTTTTTTATTTTCTGGGAACAGTTTGAATTGAGGTGTGTTCTGCCTCATTCATTCACATAAAAATAGTCATTTTTACTTTTGCGGACCAAATCATTTTTCTGACATTTCTGACCCGGACACAATTCCCCAAACACTACCCAATTGTTTGTGCAATTCAAGTCTGCAGACATTTTCTCATCTCCTGTCTTGAATACACGTGTTCACATTGTTTGTCTGTGGCCTGCATTGCAGTCATAGCTGTTTTCGTTGCCAATAATAACTTTGGAAATGTGTGTGCTTTTCTCTCAAAGTAACTTCCATTTTACGTTATCGTAGTTTCTGCATGTCGTGTCGTTTCTACTGTAGCATAATATTTTTGTGTATACGTTATGACCATGG
Organism: Oncorhynchus tshawytscha; assembly: GCF_018296145.1. Classification (NCBI taxonomy): domain Eukaryota; kingdom Metazoa; phylum Chordata; class Actinopteri; order Salmoniformes; family Salmonidae; genus Oncorhynchus; species Oncorhynchus tshawytscha. Next base: position 33,866,811 of record NC_056459.1, read on the forward strand.
ACACGTGAGGTAACGTTACTCATTTCATAACCTTTATGGTGTTATGCTTATGTAGCTAGCTACTTTCTTCTATTAGCTCTGTAAAACAATGCTAATTGCGTCAAAAAAGTATTGGCCTGTTGTATGTTGAAGCTACCCTGGAAAAATGGAAAAATATCTTCTTAAACCAATTGGTCGTTTTCCGGGTCCACAAAGCTGTTTATCATGTCCACCACATCCACTGCCCCCATCTTAAGGTTATTAGCCCGCAGTCTGGCTTGATTTTTCTCTGTGGTGGTCCACCTTCCCTGTGGCCGACATGGTTGCTGTATGGACAGTGGACAGGACATGGATGTCTCGTTTGTCATATCACTTTACTGCCAGCTGTTGACAATTCTTATTTTGTATAACGGGCCATTTAGGATGACAGTAGCAGTATTGATGAAATGCAGTCATCGCAGCAGAACTAGGAAGCAGTTTTGGGAAAGGAGGGTGGCAAAGAAGGGAGTTGCAAACATAGGATCTGTGCTCCAGTATTCTCTTAGGGAGTTCTTCTTTACTATCCCCATGAGAAGGACTGTCACCACTAACTTATACATTTCACCAATTGTGGCTGTCCCCCCACTCCTGGCTCTCTCTTCTCCCGTAGCTCCAAGGCATAGCGATTGGTCTCTATTATGTCTCCCACCAACTCCTCTGTCAGAAACAACTTGAAGCACTCTGCCTCAGAGGGAAATGGCAAGGGGTGTTGCACTCCAGACTAGGATTCATCAAAGCAAACAGCAGGGCCAGGAGGGATGAAATGGCTGGCAGCCTTCCAGCTACCTCAGAACTCCTGTACTTCATCCACTGTCGGTCTGCCTCCATCACCACCAGCATCTTCAAAAGTACCTGGTACTTCATCAGTGGACAAGGGAAATTCAGATTCAGGGTTCTCAATGGCTGGGCGGGGGGGCAGCTCCTCACAGTCACTGTCAGAACCTGTTTCCAGACTTTCAGACTCATTGTCAGAATTTTAAAAAAATCTCCAGAATTTCCACGTTTGTGAGTTGTCTCCTTATGAAAGACATTGCTAATGCTACAGCTTAGCTCACTAGCTACAGACATAAATAAACAACACTGAATGGCTCAGAGTGGGAGTGAGAGGTTACGTGATTGACTGCCTACACGCCCAATTTATATCAGTAAATCACTATCAGAAAATGTTTTGTGTGGTAATATTTACTGTTTTATTCACATTTTTTAAGTACTGGTGATAAATCATGCATTCCTATTATTGCATAGATTGTAATTGGCCCATATTATGTGTGTGTAAAATACTTGTTTGAAGGTTGTACAGATTACGATGAGCTAAGCTAATTCCAGCTATGTGTGGAACCATGTTTGTTGACAAACAATGCATTTTGGGTTTCACGTAATCGTCTGTCGGACCAAAGGTGCTATAACAAAATGAGGTGAGTAAGGGTTCACTCATTTTTTGAGAAGTTCAGGAAGTGTATGGTGAGACGTGAACGATGCATGCAAACTATAAACAGACCAAACTCATCTTGTCTTCTCTTATTATGTTTGGTTATGTTTGGTTTCTGTGAGGGAAAAAAGCATGGCGTCGCCCTGAAGCTAATCATCGTCGGATTACTTTCGATTTCTAGAAAGTGTTTTACTCAGTTATTTCGATCAATGAGCTCACCCGTGATGTGATCAATTATAAATAGTAATCGCTATTAGCTAATTCATATTGTAGTTTATGTCAGCCGAGAGTTATAAAAATGACCCCTTGTGTTGTGTCAATCTTTCCTCAGTTAGCACTAGGACAAATGTAGTCTACTTTTTTCCAGTTTGGATAATTGCGTTATGCTATAGATACTTCTGTGACTATCTGAACATTGCATCCAAAAATAAACTGCTCACATTCTGGACATAACTTTGTAAGGACTGTGTTTGTGTAAATAGTTTCTGAAAGAATTGTGGCCAACTCAAATTCTGATTGTTGCGTCATTCGAAACTGGGCATTCTAAATAAGCATTCTAAATGAGCATTCTAATCACGCGGGTGTGATCGTACACTTCAGGGACCACTTTAGAACGATCCCACCAGTGTGATGATACGTGTGAAAGGGTTAACATTTCTAGGGTATCTCCCACCTGGCCAGCATCCAGTGAGATTGCAGAGCACCAAATTCAAATATAGAAATACTCATTATAAAAATTTAGCTCATAAAAGATACAACTATTTTACATAGGTTTAAAGATTAACTTCTTGTGAATCCAACCACGGTGTCAGATTTCAAAAATGCTTTACGGAGAAAACATACCTTACGATTATTTGAGAACATAGCCCAGCAGACAAATTATTACAAACAGTAACCAGCCAAGTAGAAGAGTTACACAAGTCAGAAACAGAGATACAATTAATCAATGATCTTCATATGTTTGCACTCAGAAGACATTCATTTATTCAATAAATGTTCCTTTTGTTCGATAAAGTCTCTTTATATCCTAAAACCTCAGTTTTGTTTGCACGTTTTCTTCAGTAATCCACAGGATCAAACACAGTCAAAACAGGCAGACAAAAAAATCCAAATTGTATCCTTAAAGTTCATAGAAACATGTCAAACAATGTTTATATTCAATCCTCAGGTTGTTTTTAACCTAAATAATCGATAATATTTCAACCGGACAAAAACGTTGTCAATATAAAAGATAGACAAAATATAAAAATATAGACACCCTGTCTATTTTATTCAGCTAAGTTAAATTATATTCTTCTTACTATGAAATCATATCATATAAAATAATGGCGTGGGACTTATTTTTTCATTTATTTTTTATTTTAATTTTATTTATAAAGCGCTTCATACATCAGTTGATGTCTCAAAGTGCTGTACAGAAACCCAGCCTAAAACCCCAACCAGCAAGCAATGCAGGTTTTGAAGCATGGTGGCTAGGAAAACTCCCTAGAAAGGCTAAAACCTAGGAAGAAACCTAGAGAGGAACCAGGCTAAGAGGGGTGGCCAGTCCTCTTCTGGCTGTGCCGGGTGGAGATTATAACAGAGGAAAAACTCCCTAGAAAGGCTAAAACCTAGGACGAAACTGTTACTGTAATTTAATTATACCAATATGTTTTCATTAATTGAATTCCCTTATTCTATTTCATGAGAATTTGTAAGATTCTTGTTTGCATAGAATAGACGGAGACCAGTCTTTTCAATAATAGGTAACAGAATTTATTCTCGGAGTGCGCTGCCACGTTACCACGAGCAACAGTTTATATACAATAACATGACGTCATTTCATTGCTTAACAGAATCCCCTCCTCTCGACCGGGACAAAGGAAACTTTAAAGGTTCATTCTGACCCCCCTAGCACATACACTTCTTATGAACTCATATTGTTAATCAGATATAATAAAACAGAGTATAAGTTTACTTAGTTACAGTTCTATTTGAAATGGGGATATTGTTTATTCATAAATAGAAACCTTTTTATTTTACCGTTATTTAACTAGGCAAGTCAGTTAAGAACAAATTCTTATTTTCAATGACAGCCTAGGAATAGTGGGTTAACTGCCTGTTCAGGAGCAGAACGACAGATTTGTACCTTGTCAGCTCAGGGATTCGAACTTGCAACCTTTCGGTTACTAGTCCAACGCTCTAACCACTAGGCTACCCTGCCACCCTAGAGAGGAACCAGGCTATGTGGGGTGGCCAGTCCTCTACTGGATGTGCCGGGTGGAGTTTATAACAGAACATGGCCAAGATGTTCAAATGTTCATAAATGACCGGCATGGTCAAATAATAATAATCACAGTAGCTGTCGAGGGTGCAGCAAGTCAGCACCTCAGGAGTAAATGTCAGTTGTCTTTTCATAGCCGATCATTAAGAGTATCTCTACCACTCCTGCTGTCTCTAGAGAGTTGAAAACAGCAGGTCTGGGACAGGTAGCACGTCCGATGAACAGGTTAGGATTCCATAGCCGCAGGCAGAACAGTTGAAACTGTTCTGTAAGCATATCTTGTCTGCTAAATGAACAAACCTACAGCCTTGGCATGGAGCATAGCCATAACATACAGTAGGAAAACTCTGAAATACATTTTCTTCATATCATAATATTTATAGCACTGTGCCATGCCAGGGGATGGTCTGGTTAATGTAACACTGTGCCAGGGGATGGTCTGGTTAATATAACACTGTACCAGGGGATGGTCTGGTTAATATAGCACTGTACCAGGGGATGGTCTGGTTAATATAGCACTGTACCAGGGGATGGTCTGGTTAATATAACACTGTGCCAGGGGATGGTCTGGTTAATATAGCACTGTACCAGGGGATTGTCTGGTTAATATAACACTGTGCCAGGGGATGGTCTGGTTAATATAGCACTGTGCCAGGGGATGGTCTGGTTAATATAGCACTGTGGCAGGGGATGGTCTGGTTAATATAGCACTGTGTCAGGGGATGGTCTGGTTAATATAGCACTGTGCCAGGGGATGGTCTGGTTAATATAACACTGTGCCAGGGGATGGTCTGGTTAATATAGCACTGTACCATGCCAGGGGATGGTCTGGTTAATATAGCACTGTACCATGCCAGGGGATGGTCTGGTTAATATAGCACTGTACCATGCCAGGGGATGGTCTGGTTAATATAGCACTGTACCATGCCAGGGGATGGTCTGGTTAATATAGCACTGTACCATGCCAGGGGATGGTCTGGTTAATATAGCACTGTACCAGGGGATGGTCTGGTTAATATAACACTGTGCCAGGGGATGGTCTGGTTAATATAACACTGTGCCAGGGGATGTTCTGGTTAACATAACACTGTGCCAGGGGATGGTCTGGTTAATATAACACTGTGGCAGGGGATGGTCTGGTTAATATAGCACTGTGCCAGGGGATGGCCTGGTTAATATAACACTGTGCCCACTGTACCAGGGGATGGTCTGGTTAATATAACACTGTGTCAGGGGATGGTCTGGTTAATATAACACTGTACCAGGGGATGGTCTGGTTAATATAACACTGTACCAGGGGATGGTCTGGTTAATATAACACTGTGCCAGGGGATGGTCTGGTTAATATAACACTGTACCAGGGGATGGTCTGGTTAATATAGCACTGTACCAGGGGATGGTCTGGTTAATATAACACTGTACCAGGGGATGGTCTGGTTAATATAGCACTGTACCAGGGGATGGTCTGGTTAATATAACACTGTACCAGGGGATGGTCTGGTTAATATAGCACTGTACCAGGGGATGGTCTGGTTAATATAACACTGTACCAGGGGATGGTCTGGTTAATATAGCACTGTACCAGGGGATGGTCTGGTTAATATAACACTGTACCAGGGGATGGTCTGGTTAATATAGCACTGTACCAGGGGATGGTCTGGTTAATATAACACTGTACCAGGGGATCAAATCAAATCAAATCAAATCAAATTTATTTATATAGCCCTTCGTACATCAGCTGATATCTCAAAGTGCTGTACAGAAACCCAGCCTAAAACCCCAAACAGCAAGCAATGCAGGTGTAGAAGCACGGTGGCTAGGAAAAACTCCCTAGAAAGGCCAAAACCTAGGAAGAAACCTAGAGAGGAACCAGGCTATGTGGGGTGGCCAGTCCTCTTCTGGCTGTGCCGGGTGGAGATTATAACAGAACATGGCCAAGATGTTCAAATGTTCATAAATGACCAGCATGGTCGAATAATAATAAGGCAGAACAGTTGAAACTGGAGCAGCAGCACAGTCAGGTGGAAGTTGAAACTGGAGCAGCAGCATGGCCAGGTGGACTGGGGACAGCAAGGAGTCATCATGTCAGGTAGTCCTGGGGCATGGTCCTAGGGCTCAGGTCAGTTGAAACTGGAACAGCAGCATGGCCAGGTGGACTGGGGACAGTAAGGAGTCATCATGTCAGGTAGTCCTGGAGCTCAGGTCCTAGGGCTCAGGTCCTCCGAGAGAGAGAAAGAAAGAGAGAAGGAGAGAATTAGAGAACGCACACTTAGATTCACACAGGACACCGAATAGGACAGGAGAAGTTCTCCAGATATAACAAACTGACCCCAGCCCCCCGACACATAAACTACTGCAGCATAAATACTGGAGGCTGAGACAGGAGGGGTCAGGAGACACTGTGGCCCCATCCGAGGTCACCCCGGACAGGGCCAAAGAGGAAGGATATAACCCCACCCACTTTGCCAAAGCACAGCCCCCACACCACTAGAGGGATATCTTCAACCACCAACTTACCATCCTGAGACAAGGCTGAGTATAGCCCACAAAGATCTCCGCCACGGCACAACCCAAGGGGGGCGCCAACCCAGACAGGATGACCACAACAGTGAATCAACCCACTCAGGTGACGCACCCCCTCCAGGGACGGCATGAGAGAGCCCCAGCAAGCCAGTGACCCAGCCCCTGTAATAGGGTTAGAGGCAGAGAATCCCAGTGGAAAGAGGGGAACCGGCCAGGCAGAGACAGCAAGGGCGGTTCGTTGCTCCAGAGCCTTTCCGTTCACCTTCACACTCCTGGGCCACACTACACTCAATCATATGACCCACTGAAGAGATGAGTCTTCAGTAAAGACTTAAAGGTTGAGACCGAGTTTGCGTCTCTGACATGGGTAGGCAGACCGTTCCATAAAAATTGAGCTCTATAGGAGAAAGCCCTGCCTCCAGCTGTTTGCTTAGAAATTCTAGGGACAATTAGGAGGCCTGCGTCTTGTGACCGTAGCGTACGTGTAGGTATGTACGGCAGGACCCAATCAGAGAGATAGGTAGGAGCAAGCCCATGTAATGCTTTGGTCTGGATGGTCTGGTTAAAATAACACTGTACCAGGGGATGGTCTGGTTAATATAACACTGTGTCAGGGGATGGTCTGGTTAATATAACACTGTGTCAGGGGATGGTCTGGTTAATATAACACTGTACCAGCGGATGGTCTGGTTAATATAACACTGTACCAGGGGATGGTCTGGTTAATATAGCACTGTACCAGGGGATGGTCTGGTTAATATAGCACTGTACCAGGGGATGGTCTGGTTAATATAGCACTGTACCAGGGGATGGTCTGGTTAATATAACACTGTACCAGGGGATGGTCTGGTTAATATAGCACTGTGCCAGGGGATGGTCTGGTTAATATAACACTGTACCAGGGGATGGTCTGGTTAATATAACACTGTACCAGGGGATGGTCTGGTTAATATAACACTGTACCAGGGGATGGTCTGGTTAATATAACACTGTACCAGGGGATGGTCTGGTTAATATAACACTGTACCAGGGGATGGTCTGGTTAATATAACACTGTACCAGGGGATGGTCTGGTTAATATAACACTGTACCAGGGGATGGTCTGGTTAATATAACACTGTACCAGGGGATGGTCTGGTTAATATAACACTGTACCAGGGGATGGTCTGGTTAATATAGCACTGTGCCAGGGGATGGTCTGGTTAATATAACACTGTACCAGGGGATGGTCTGGTTAATATAGCACTGTACCAGGGGATGGTCTGGTTAATATAGCACTGTACCAGGGGATGGTCTGGTTAATATAACACTGTACCAGGGGATGGTCTGGTTAATATAACACTGTACCAGGGGATGGTCTGGTTAATATAACACTGTGCCAGGGATGGTCTGGTTAATATAACACTGTACCAGGGGATGGTCTGGTTAATATAGCACTGTACCAGGGGATGGTCTGTGTGGAAAATGAAGTTGCTTACATTCCAGTCTTTGTTTAAATCAACAATACTGTCTCTGGATCGTCCTTGAGATTATTTTTGTGTTTTTTTGGTGTTATTTTTTAATATCTAAGGGGTACTGTACTGTGATGACCTCTGCACAGGGGGGAGCCAAGAAGCAGGGGGCCGAAGACGATTCAGAGTCCATTTTGGTGGGGGAGGATGTGATGCTCTCCTGCCGTCTCTCTCTCTCTCTCTAGTGCTTTAAATGGCAGGTGGGCAGATTGCTTGGCTATGCTTTGATTTCCAGGCTACCGGTGCAAATGGACATGCATATGACAATGTCCTGTTGTCTGTTGAGGGGAGGTTTCTGTGACCTCATGGTGACGTTCTGTGTTTAGCCAAGCCGACAGCTAGCTAATTCTGAAGACGTACTAGTTAGCTAAATCTAAACTCAGCAAAAAAAATAAACATGCTCTCACTGTCAACTGCGTTTATTTTCAGCAAACGTAACATGTGTAAATATTTGTATGAACATAACAAGATTCAACAACTGAGACATAAACTGAACAAGTTCCACAGACATGTGACTAACAGAAATGGAATAATGTGTCCTTGAACAAAGGGGGGAGTCAAAATCAAAAGTAACAGTCATCATCTGGTGTGGCCACCAGCTGCATTAAGTACTGCAGTGCATCTCCTCCTCATGGACTGCACCAGATGTGCCAGTTCTTGCTGTGGGATGTTACCTCACTCTTCCACCAAGGCACCTGCAAGTTCCTGGACATTTCTGGGGAGAATGGCCCTCACCCTCCAATCCAACAGGTCCCAGACGTGCTCAATGGGATTGAGATCCGGGCTCTTCGCTGGCCATGGCAGAACACTGACATTCATGTCTTGCAGGAAATCACGCACAGAATGAGCAGTATGGCTGGTGGCATTGTCTTGCTGGAGGGTCATGCCAGGATGAGCCTGCAGGAAGGGTACCACATAAGGGAGGAGGATGTCTTCCCTGTAATGCAGAGCATTGAGATTGCCTGCAATGACAACAAGCTCAGTCAGATGATGCTGTGACCCCCCCACCCCAGACCATGATGGACCCTCCACCTCCAAATTGATCCAGAGTACCAGCCTCGGTGTAACGCTCATTCGTTGTCTATGGGTTTGTGCCCATAGACAATGTTGTTGCTGGTGATGTCTGGTGAGGACCTGCCTTACAACAGGCCTATAAGACCTCAGTCCAGCCTCTCTCAGCCTATTGCGGACAGTCTGAGCACTGACAGAGGGATTGTGCGTTCCTGGTGTAACTCGAGCAGTTGTTGTTGCCATCCTGATCCTGTCCCGCAGGTATGATGTTCGGATGTACTGATCCTGTGCAGGTGTTGTTACATGTGGTCTGCCACTGCCACTGCGAGGTCGATCAGCTGTCCGTCCTGTCACCACCAAATCCCAAAAACACACAGCCATTTTTCCCAGCCAAAGATAGAGTCACAAAAGCAGAAATAGAGATAAAATGAATCACTAAACCTTTGATAATCTTGTTCAGATGACACTCTTAGGACATCATGTTACACAACACATTTATGTTTTGTTCGATAATGTGCATATTTATATCCACAAATCTCGGTTTACATTGACGCCATTTTCAGAAATGCCTCCAAAATATCCAGAGTAATTACAGAGAGCTACGCCAGATAACAGAAATACTCATCATAAACTTTGACTAAAGATACATGTTTTACATATAATTAAAGATACACTGGTTCTTATTGCAACCGCTGTGTCAGATTTAAAAAAAAACTTTAGTAAAAAGCATACATTGCAATAATCTGGGACGGCGCTCAAATATAAATAACATTTCTCCGCCATGTTGGAGTCAACAGAAATACAAAATTACATCATAAATATTCCCTTACCTTTGATGATCTTCATCAGAATGCACTGCCAGGAATCCTAGTTCCACAATAAATCGTTTTTTTTTGTTCGATAATGTCCATTACTTATGTCATATTAGCAACTTTAGCTAGCATGTGTAGTACATATATCCAATAACGTTCCAACCGGAGCATTTCTTCATGTCTGTATAAGTAATGGCACACATTGCCATTCCATGACTAGCGCGCGTGACCAGGAACTGGCAATCTGCCAGACCAGTGACTCAAATAGCTCCCATCTGGCCCCACATCACACCAGAGGCTTCATTCCACGTTGTACTGACTGTTGACATCTAGTGGAAGGTGTAGGAAGTGCAAACAGATCCATAAATTACAGGGAATTGAATAGGCGATGACTTTCACATCGACCCTTTTCAGAGTTCTCACTTCCTGTTTGGAAGTTTGCCTGCCATATGAGTTCTGTTATACTCACAGACATAATTCAAACAGTTTTAGAAACGTCAGTGTTTTCTATCCAATAGTAATAATAAGTGAAAAGGCTGCCCCCTATCCCTAAAAAGTTAATTGTTCATGGTTCATTGAACAAGCATGGGAAACAGTGTTTAAACCCTTTACAATGAAGATCTGTCAAGGGTTTAAAGATCTGTGAAGTTATTTGGATTTTGACGATTTATCTTTGAAAGGCAGGGTCCTGAAAAAGGGACGTTTCTTTTTTTGCTGAGTTTAGCTAGCTTGTTGACTTTTCTCTGTCAAGTCATAGTGTCCTGTCTCTGTTGAGCCAGAAGCTTCATGTGTGTCATGATACAAACAGAAAGTTACGTTAATTTCTGTATCATACAGTATAATAAGAATGAGGATGATGATGATAATGATGATGGTGTGGATGGTTATGGTGATGGTGATGATGTGGTGATGATGATGACGGTGTGGATGGTTATGGTGATGATGATGAAGATGATGTGGAGATGATGATGATGATGATGATGATGATGTGGAGATGATGATGATGGTGATGAAGATGATGTGGAGATGATGATGATGATGATGGTTATGATGATGATGTATGGATGGTTATGATGATGATGTGTGGATGGTTATGATGGTGTGGATGGTGATGATGGTGATGAAGATGATGTGGATGGGTATGATGATGATGTGTGGATGGTTATGATGGTGTGGATGGTGATGATGGTGATGAAGATGATGTGGATGGGTATGATGATGATGTGTGGATGGTTATGATGGTGTGGATGGTGATGATGGTGATGATGTGGATGGGTATGATGATGATGATGGTGAGGAAGATGATGGTGATGATGAAGATGCTGTGGATGGTGATGGTGGTGATGATGAAGATGGTGATAAAGATGATGTGGATGGGTATGATGATGATGACGATGGTTACAGGTGAGGATGATGTGGATGACTTACAGGGAAGTTTGGAACCAACATACACAATCAGTTTGGAAAACAAAGGCCAGCTTTTTCAAACAGAAATTTGCATCCTGTAGCACAAACTCCAAAAAGTTCTGGGACACTGTAAAGTCCATGGAGAATAAGAGCACCTCCTCCCAGCTGCCCACTGTGCTGAGGCTAGGAAACACTGTCACCACCGATAAATCAACGATAATTGAGAATTTCGATAAGCATTTTTCTACGGCTGGCCATGCTTTCCACCTGGCTACCCCTACCCTGGTCAACAGCCCTGCACCCCCCACAGCAACTTGCCCAAGCCTCCCCATTTCTCCTTTACCCAAATCCAGATAGCCGATGTTCTGAAAGAGCTGCAAAATCTGGACCCCTACAAATCAGCCGGGCTAGACAATCTGGACACTCTCTTTCTAAAATTAGCTGCCGCAATTGTTGCAACCCCTATTACTAGCCTGTTCAAACTCTCTTTCGTATTGTCTGAGATCCCCAAAGATTGGAAAGCTGCTGCGGTCATCCCCCTCTTCAAAGGGGGAGACCCTCTAGACCCAAACTGTTACAGACCTATATCCATCCTGCCCGGCCTTTCTAAGGTCTTTGAAAGCCAAGTTAACAAACAGATCAATGACCATTTCGAATCCCACCATACCTTCTCTGCTATACAATCTGGTTTCCGGTCATGGGTGCACCTCAGCCATGCTCAAGGTCCTAAACAATACCAAAGCCGCCATCGATAAGAGGCAATACTGTGCAGCTGTATTCATCGACCTGGCCAAGGCTTTTGGGTCTGTACATAGCCCATCTGTAAATAGCCCATCTGTAAATAGCCCATCTGTAAATATCCCATCTGTAAATAGCCCATCCAACTACCTCATCCCCATACTGTTATTTTTTTTATTTTCCCCTTTGCACCCTGGTATCTCTACTTGCATACTCATCTTCTGCACATCTATCACTCCAGTGTTTAATTGCTCAATTGTAATTATTTTGCCATTATGGCCTATTTATTGCCTTACCTCTCTTATCTTACCTCATTTGCACACACTGTATGTAGACTTTTCTATTGTGTTATTGACTGTATTTTTGTTTATTTGATGTGTAACTCTGTGTTGTTGTTCATGTCGCACAGTTTTATCTTGGCCAGGTCGCAGTTGTAAAAGAAAACTTGTTCTCAACTGGCCTACCTGGTTAAATAAAGGTTAAATAAATACAAAAACATCACAATTATGATCAGTATTATCATCAACTGTTGAAAACAAATTTTAAAAAGCATGTGTTCATTTTCACACTTCAAATCAAATCAAATCGAATGTATTGGTCGCTTAGCAGATGTTATTGCGGTTGTCGCGAAATGCAGAAACACCACGAAAATTGGATTAAAATCATTCTCTCATGTCTTCCGCCGAAGTCGTCTCCTCTCCTTGTTCGTTCGGCGGTCGACGTCACCGGTCTTCTAGCCACCGCCGCTCCACCTTTCATTTTCCATTTGTTTTGACTTGTTTTCCCGCACAACTGGTTCACATTCCCTCCTCAGACTAAATGTATATTACCCTCTGTTTCCCCCATGTCTGTGTGTGGAATTGTTCTTTGTGTAGGGTGTTATGCTACAGGCTGGCTTGCGCTAGGTTTGTTTCAAACCTAGGTTTGTTTGTTTTGTTTAATCCGGTTCATGTTACCGTGGTTGTGCTAGGTGCTGCCTCGCCTGTGCCTTTGGGCCAGGGTGGATATTAAAGTTCTCCTGTTATCACCTATCTCTGCTCTCCTGCACCTGACTTCCCGGCAACCAGTCACTCACCCCGTTACACATTCATTCCATTGACACGTCTATGCAAATACGTGCTATCTAGGTCGAACCCAGTCGATAAACAAGGGAGTCAAATGAAGTGTTATACAGTAGACCACGTGATTTTTCATTGCTTAAGGCAGATGGAAAATTTTAATTAGAAGCTGAATAAAATATATTGGAGCCTTATATCCAAGCCTTATATTGAGACATGGATTGTGTGCCAATCAGAGGGTGAATGGGCAACAAAATATTTAAGCACCTCTGAAAGGGGTATGGTAGTAGGTGCCAGGCAAATCAGTTTGAATGTGAAAAGAACTGGGTTTTTCAACAGTTTCCCTTCTGTATCAAGAAATCACCTACACAAAGGAGATCCATGGATCCATGCCCCGATGAATTGTGGCTATTCATAGGGGCAAAAGGACAGCTTTTTTCCATCTACGTAACGTTGCAAAAATCAGAAACTTTCTGAACAAAAAGGATGCAGAAAATTAATCCATGCTTTTGTCACTTCTAGGTTAGACTACTGCAATGCTCTACTTTCCGGCTACCCGGATAAAGCACTAAATAAACTTCAGTTGGTGCTAAATACGGCTGCTAGAATCCTGACTAGAACCAAAAAATTTGATCATATTACTCCAGTGCTAGCCTCTCTACACTGGCTTCCTGTCAAAGCAAGGGCTGATTTCAAGGTTTTACTGCTAACCTACAAAGCATTACATGGGCTTGCTCCTACCTATCTCTCTGATTTGGTCCTGCCGTACATACCTACACGTACGCTATGGTCACAAGACGCAGGCCTCCTAATTGTCCCTAGAATTTCTAAGCAAACAGCTGGAGGAAGGGCTTTCTCCTAGAGAGCTCCATTTTTATGGAACGGTCTGCCTACCCATGTCAGAGACGCAAACTCGGTCTCAACCTTTAAGTCTTTACTGAAGACTCATCTCTTCAGTGGGTCGTATGATTGAGTGTAGTCTGGCCCAGGAGTGGGAAGGTGAACGGAAAGGCTCTGGAGCAACGAACCGCCCTTGCTGTCTCTGCCTGGCAGGTTCCCCTCTTTCCACTGGGATTCTCTGCCTCTAACCCTATTACAGGGGCTGAGTCACTGGCTTACTGGGGCTCTCTCATGCCGTCCCTGGAAGGGGTGCATCACCTGAGTGGGTTGATTCACTGATGTGGTCATCCTGTCTGGGTTGGCGCCCCCCCTTGGGTTGTGCCATGGCAGAGATCTTTGTGGGCTATACTCAGCCTTGTCTCAGGATGGTAAGTTGGTGGTTGAAGATATCCCTCTAGTGGTGTGGGAGCTGTGCTTTGGCAAAGTGGGTGGGGTTATATCCTTCCTGTTTGGCCCTGTCCAGGGGTGTCCTCGGATGGGGCCACAGTGTCTCCTGACCCCTCCTGTCTCAGCCTTTGAACATCTTGGCCATGTTCTGTTATAATCTCCACCCGGCACAGCCAGAAGAGGACTGGCCACCCCACATATGCTCTCTCTAATTCTCTCTTTCTCTCTCTCTCTCGGAGGACCTGAGCCCTAGGACCATGCCCCAGGACTACCTGACATGATGACTCCTTGCTGTCCCCAGTCCACCTGACCGTGCTGCTGCTCCAGTTTCAACTGACCTGAGCCCTAGGACCATGCCCCAGGACTACCTGACATGATGACTCCTTGCTGTCCCCAGTCCACCTGACCGTGCTGCTGCTCCAGTTTCAACTGTTCTGCCTTATTATTATACGACCATGCTGGTCATTTATGAACATTTGAACATCTTGGCCATGTTCTGTTATAATCTCCACCCGGCACAGCCAGAAGAGGACTGGCCACCCCACATAGCCTGGTTCCTCTCTAGGTTTCTTCCTAGGTTTTGGTCTTTCTAGGGAGTTTTTCCTAGCCACCATGCTTCTATACCTGCATTGCTTGCTGTTTGGGGTTTAAGGCTGGGTTTCTGTACAGCACTTTGAGATATCAGCTGATGTACGAAGGGCTATATAAATACATTTGATTTGATTTGATTTGAAATGGGGGTGAAACTTAATATTTAAAGATGTTCCTAATGTTTTATATGTTGAAGTGGGTGGGGCTCAAGCTGCATCCCTGTTTCACCCCACGGCCCTGCGGAAAGTAACCAGTGTTTTTTTGTCCATTTTAACTGCACAATTGTTGTACATTAATTGTATAATATAATTTGTTTTTCCCCCAACACTGCTTTCCACTAATTTGCATAGTAGACAATAATGCCAAATTAAGTCCAAAGCTTTTTTGAAATCGACAAAGCATGAGAAGACTTTGCAGAGGATAGAGACAGTGAGAGAGGAAGGCAGATGGATAGATACAGAGAGGAGAAGAAGGTGGATGGATAGAGACAGAGGAGAAGAAGGCAGAGGGATAGAGACAGAGAGAGAAGAAGAAGGCAGAGGGACAGAGACATAGAGAGGAGAAGAAGGCAGAGGGACAGAGACAGAGAGAGAAGAAGAAGGCAGAGGGATAGAGACATAGAGAGAGAGAGAAGGCAGAGGGATAGAGACAGAGAGAGAAGAAGGCAGAGGGATAGAGACAGAGAGAGAAGAAGGCAGAGGGATAGAGACAGAGAGAGAAGAAGGCAGAGGGATAGAGAGAGAAGAAGGCAGAGGGACAGAGAAAGAGAGAGAAGAAGAAGGCAGAGGGATAGAGACATAGAGAGAAGAAGAAGGCAGAGGATATGTTGTCAGTATGACTAAAAAGACACATGCCTGATCTGAAATCGATCATACCCATCAAATGAATCCAGATCAACAAGAAGTATACAGCAGTAGGGTTTTTGGCTTTTATTTCAGATAACTCTTAGACTGCATTGACACAAGTGGTAAATTACAGTATATAGCACATAGAGTGCCATTTTGGAACTCTTCTTTTGACAAAGGTTTAAAGCCACTTGCCTCTCCACCTCTCCTTGACCCCGCCCCCTCCAAAGAAAGAACCAGCCACTGACATCAGTCGTGGAACACCAGTTCTCCAAAACAGGAAGCTCCTAGTTCACCATTATACAAATGCGAGTGGTGGCTCCACCCTTACTCATGTTCCTTCTGAATTACTGTGACTCCTCCATCTGTTATCCAGAGAGAGAGTGAGAGAGAGAGGTGGGGGGAGGTGTTGCTAAATCAACAGTGTTACGTTTAACACTTGAAGAGTGTCTATAGTGTCTAAGTTAATATAAAACGTGCCACTGATGTGTTTCTTTTCCCTCAACCTTCCTCTAAAGACGTTTTCTCTCTCTCCTCCTTTCTCCCTCCACGTCTGCCTGTAGATACTAGTCCTTTAGACACTCAGGCTTTGTAATATGTGAACTGCATCCAAGCTGCAACGCCTTCACTCTGTCTCTACGTTGCTCATTACACTGTCCAGAGGTCATATGTTCTAGTGCCATCATGCATCTTGTGCTACGTGCACACACACACACACACACACACACACACACACACACACACACACTGACAGAGTATGTGATTTAGACTGTCAGTGTGTTGTGAAGGAGATTATCAGGCAGGGTCATAAAATACTTTGTCCCAGTTCCCCTTGATGATTAAAGACATTAGGTCCCAGTTCCACTTGATGATATAGACAGTAGGTCCCAGTTCCACTTGATGATAAAGACAGTAGGTCCCAGTTCCCCTTGATGATTAAAGACAGTAGGTCCCAGTTCCCCTTGATGATATAGACTGTAGGTCCCATTTCCCCTTGATGATATAGACAGTAGGTCCCAGTTCCCCTTGATGATAAAGACAGTAGGTCCCAGTTCCCCTTGATGATATAGACAGTAGGTCCCAGTTCCCCTTGATGATATAGACAGTAGGTCCCAGTTCCACTTGATCTCATTGTTTTGTTGTATCGCTCTCTCTTCCTCCCTCTCTCTGTATCTCTCTCTGTATCTCTCTCTCTCTGTATCTCTCTCTGTATCTCTGTATCTCTCTCTCTCTGTGTACAGTGCCTTGCGAAAGTATTCGGCCCCCTTGAACTTTGCGACCTTTTGCCACATTTCAGGCTTCAAACATAAAGATATAAAACTGTATTTTTTTGTGAAGAATCAACAACAAGTGGGACACAATCATGAAGTGGAATGACATTTATTGGATATTTCAAACTTTTTTAACAAATCAAAAACTGAAAAATTGGGTGTGCAAAATTATTCAGCCCCCTTAAGTTAATACTTTGTAGCGCCACCTTTTGCTGCGATTACAGCTGTAAGTCGCTTGGGGTATGTCTCTATCAGTTTTGCACATCGAGAGACTGACATTTTGTCCCATTCCTCCTTGAAAAACAGCTCGAGCTCAGTGAGGTTGGATGGAGAGCATTTGTGAACAGCAGTTTTCAGTTCTTTCCACAGATTCTCGATTGGATTCAGGTCTGGACTTTGACTTGGCCATTCTAACACCTGGATATGTTTATTTTTGAACCATTCCATTGTAGATTTTGCTTAATGTTTTGGATCATTGTCTTGTTGGAAGACAAATCTCCGTCCCAGTCTCAGGTCTTTTGCAGACTCCATCAGGTTTTCTTACAGAACGGTCCTGTATTTGGCTCCATCCATCTTCCCATCAATTTTAACCATCTTCCCTGTCCCTGCTGAAGAAAAGCAGGCCCAAACCATGATGCTGCCACCACCATGTTTGACAGTTGGGATAGTGTGTTCAGGGTGATGAGCTGTGTTGCTTTTACGCCAAACATAACGTTTTGCATTGTTGCCAAAAAGTTCAATTTTGGTTTCATCTGACCAGAGCACCTTCTTCCACATGTTTGGTGTGTCTCCCAGGTGGCTTGTGGCAAACTTTAAACGACACTTTTTATGGATATCTTTAAGAAATGGCTTTCTTCTTGCCACTCTTCCATAAAGGCCAGATTTGTGCAATATACGACTGATTGTTGTCCTATGGACAGAGTCTCCCACCTCAGCTGTAGATCTCTGCAGTTCATCCAGAGTGATCATGGGCCTCTTGGCTGCATCTCTGATCAGATTTCTCCTTGTATGAGCTGAATGTTTAGAGGGATGGCCAGGTCTTGGTAGATTTGCAGTGGTCTGATACTCCTTCCATTTCAATATTGTCGCTTGCACAGTGCTCCTTGGGATGTTTAACGCTTGGGAAATCTTTTTGTATCCAAATCCGGCTTTAAACTTCTTCACAACAGTATCTCGGACCTGCCTGGTGTGTTCCTTGTTCTTCATGATGCTCTCTGCGCTTTTAACGGACCTCTGAGGCTATCACAGTGCAGGTGCATTTATACGGAGACTTGATTACACACAGGTGGATTGTATTTATCATCATTAGTCATTTAGGTCAACATTGGATCATTCAGAGATCCTCACTGAACTTCTGGAGAGAGTTTGCTGCACTGAAAGTAAAGGGGCTGAATAATTTTGCACGCCCAATTTTTCAGTTTTTGAATGTTAAAAAAGTTTGTAATATCCAATAAATGTCGTTCCACTTCATGATTGTGTCCCACTTGCTGTTGATTCTTCACAAAAAAATACAGTTTTATATCTTTATGTTTGAAGCCTGAAATGTGGCAAAAGGTCGCAAAGTTCAAGGGGGCCGATTACTTTCGCAAGGCACTGTATCTCTCTCTCTCTCTCTCTCTCAATTCAATTCAATTCAATTCAAGGGGCTTTATTGGCATGGGAAACATGTATTAACAAGTGAGGTAGATAATATACAAAAGTGAAATAAACAACAAAAAATAACAGTAAACATTACACATACAGAAGTTTCAAAAGAGTAAAGACATTACAGATGTCATATTAAATATATATATATATATATATATATATATATATTTAATATGACATCTGTAATGTCTTTACTCTTTTGAAACTTCTGTATGTGTAATGTTTACTGTTATTTTTTGTTGTTTATTTCACTTTTGTATATTATCTACCTCACTTGTATGTGTGTTGTAATAATGTACAAATGGTTAAAGTACACAAGGGAAAAATAAATAAGCGTAAATATGGTTTGTATTTACAATTGTGTTTGTTCTTCACTGGTTGCCCTTTTCTTGGAACACTGTGGAATTTCCCCCAGTAGATATGGGAGTTTATCAAAATTGGATTTGTTTTCGAATTCTTTGTGGATCTTTGTAATCCGATGGAAATATGTCTCTCTAATGTGGTCATACATTGGGCAGGAGGTTAGGAAGTGCAGCTCAGTTTCGATCTCATTTTGTGGGCAGTGAGCACATAGCCTGTCTTCTCTTGAGAGTCATGTCTGCCTACGGCGGCCTTTCTTAATAGCAAGGCTATGCTCACTGAATCTGTACATAGTCAAAGCTTTCCTTAAGTTTGGGTCAATCACAGTGGTCAGGTATTCTGCCACTGTGTACTCTCTGTTTAGGGCCAAATAGAATTCTAGTTTGCTCTGTTTTTTTGTTAATTACTTGACACATTGGAAAGAATTATCTTTTAGTTTTCTCATGATTTGGTTGGGTCTAATTGTGTTGCTGTCCTGGGGCTCTGTGGGGTCTGTTTATGTTTGTGAACAGATGCCCAGGACCAGCTTGCTTAGGGGACTCTTCTCCAGGTTCATCTCTCTTTAGGTGATGGCTTTGTTATGGAAGGTTTGCGAATCGCTTCCTTTTAGGTGGTTGTAGAATTTAACGGCTCTTTTCTGGATTTTGATAATTAGTGGGTATCGGCCTAATTCTGCTCTGCATGCATTATTTGGTGTTCTACGTTGTACACAGAGGATTTCTTTGCAGAATTCTGCATGCACAGTCTCAATTTGGTGTTTGTCATGTTTTGTGAAGTCTTGGTTGGTGAGCGGACCCCAGACCTCACAACTGTAAAGGGCAATGGGCTCTAGGACTGAATCAATCATTTTTAGCCAAATCCTAATTGGTATGTTGAATTATATGTTCCTTTTGGTGGCATAGAATGCCCTGCTTGCCTTGTCTCTCAGATCGTTCACAGCTTTGTGGAAGTCAACTGTGGCGCTGATGTTTAGGCCAGTACAGACCCAGTGTATTGTACTGTCAAGTGCAGACCAAGTATATTGTACTGTCCAGTACAGACCCAGTGTATGGTACTATAGACAGTAGACCTACGTCCTATATCCAAGGTCATTACAGACTACCTCTACCACAGCAGGCATTTATTTAGTAGTGTAGACTACAGACTGTCTCTACCATAGCAGGTATTTATATTGTAGGACTACAGACTGCCTCTACCACAGCAGGTATTTATATAGTAGTGTAGACAACAGACTGCCTCTACTGTAGCAGGTATTTATATAGTAGTGTAGACTACAGACTACCTCTACCACAGCAGGTATTTATATGGTAGTATAGACTACAGACTGCCTCCTCCATAGCAGATATTTATATGGTAGGACTACAGACTGCCTCTACCACAGCAGGTATTTATATAGTAGTGTAGACTACAGACTGCCTCTACCACAGCAGGAATGTATATTGTAATATAGACTACAGACTGCCTCTACCACAGCAGGCATTTATATAGTAGTATAAACTACAGACTGCCTCTACCACAGCAGGTATTTATTTAGTAGTGTAGACTACAGACTGCCTCTACCACAGGAGGAATTTATATTGTAATATAGACTACAGACTGCCTCTACCACAGCAGGTATTTATATTGTAATATAGACTACAGACTGCCTCTACCACAGCAGATATTTATTTAGTAGTGTAGACTACTACTGCCTCTACCACAGCAGGTATTTATATAGTAGTGTAGACTACAAATTGCCTCTACCACAGCAGGTATTTATATGGTAGGACTACAGACTACCTCACCTATTGCAGGTATTTACCGTATATTGTACTATAAATGACAGACTGCCTCTACCAAAGCAGGTATTTATATGGTAGTATAGACTACAGACTGCCTCTACCAAAGCAGGTATTTATATAGTAGTGTAGACTGCAGACTGCCTCTACCACAGCAGGTGTTTATATAGTAGGACTACAGACTGCCTCTACCACAGCAGGTATTCCAACCTCGGCCAACAGCTCCGCCCCCCCCGCAGCTACTCGCCCAAGCCTCTCCAGCTTCTCCTTTACCCAAATCCAGATAGCACATGTTCTGAAAGAGCTGCAAAACCTGGACCCGTATAAATCTACTGGGCTGGACAATCTGGACCCTCTATTTCTGAAACTATCCGCCGCCATTGTCGCAACCCCTATTACCAGCCTGTTCAACCTCTTTCATATCGTCTGAGATCCCCAAGGATTGGAAAGCTGCCACAGTCATCCCCCTCTTCAAATGGGGAGACACCCTGGACCCAAACTGTTACAGACCTATATCCATCCTGCCCTGCTTATCTAAGGTCTTCGAAAGCCAAGTCAACAAACAGGTCACTGACCATCTCGAATCCCACCGTACCTTCTCCGCTGTGCAATCTGGTTTCCGAGCCGGTCACGGGTGCACCTCAGCCACGCTCAAGGTAGTAAACGATATCATAACCGCCATCGATAAAAGACAGTACTGTGCAGCCGTCTTCATCAACCTGGCCAAGGCTTTCGACTCTGTCAATCACCATATTCTTATCGGCAGACTCAGTATCCTCGGTTTTTCTAATGACTGCCTGGCCTGGTTCACCAACTACTTTGCAGACAGAGTTCAGTGTGTCAAATCGGAGGGCATGTTGTCCGGTCCTCTGGCAGTCTCTATGGGGGTGCCACAGGGTTCAATTCTCTGGCCGACTCTTTTCTCTGCATATATCAATGATGTTACTCTTGCTGCGGGCGATTCCCTGATCCACCTCTACGCAGACGACACCATTCTGTATACTTCTGGCCCTTCCTTGGACACTGTGCTATCTAACCTCTAAACGAGCTTCAATGCCATACAACACTCCTTCCGTGGCCTCCAACTGCTCTTAAACGCTAGTAAAACCAAATGCATGCTTTTCAACCGTTCCCTGCCTGCACCCGCATGCCCGACTAGCATCACCACCCTGGATGGTTCCGACCTAGAATATGTGGACATCTATAAGTACCTAGGTGTCTGGCTAGACTGTAAACTCTCCTTCCAGACTCATATCAAACATCTCCAATCTAAATTCAAATCTAGTCGGCTTTCTATTCCGCAACAAAGTCTCCTTCACTCACGCCACCAAACTTACCCAAGTAAAACTGACTATCCTACCGATCCTCGACTTCGGCGATGTCATCTACAAAATAGCTTCCAATACTCTACTCAGCAAAATGGATGCAGTTTATCACAGTGCCATCTGTTTTGTTACTAAAGTACCCTATACCACCCACCACTGCGACCTGTATGCTCTAGTCGGCTGGCCCTCGCTACATATTCGTCGCCAGACCCACTGGCTCCAGGTCATCTACAAGTCCATGCTAGGTAAAGGTCCGCCTTATCTCAGTTCACTGGTCATGATGGCAACACCCACCCGTAGCACGCGCTCCAGCAGGTGTATCTCACTGATCATCTCTAAAGCCAACACCTCATTGGCCGCCTTTCGTTCCAGTTCTCTGTTGCCTGTGACTGGAACGAATTGCAAAAATCGCTGAAGTTGGAGACTTTTATCTACCTCACCAACTTCAAACATCTGCTATCTGAGCAGCTAACCGATTGCTGCAGCTGTACATAGTCTATAAGTAAATAGCCCACCCAATTTACCTACCTCATCCCCATACTCTTTATATTTATTTACTTTTCTGCTCTTTTGCACACCAATATCTCTACCTGTACATGACCATCTGATCATTTATCACTCCAGTGTTAATCTGCTAAATTGTAATCATTCGCCTACCTCCTCATGCCTTTTGCACACAATGTATATAGACTCTCTTTTTTTATTATTATAATTTTTTTCTACCGTGTTATTGACTTGTTAATTGTTTACTCCATGTGTAACTCTGTGTTGTTGTCTGTTCACACTGCTTTGCTTTATCTTGGCCAGGTCGCAGTTGTAAATGAGAACTTGTTCTCAACTAGCCTACCTGGTTAAATAAAGGTGAAAAAAAAATATATATATATATTAGTGTAGACTACAGACTGCCTCTACCACAGCAGGTATTTATATATTAGTTTAGACTACAGACTGCCTCTACCACAGCAGGTATTTATATAGTAGTGTAGACTACAGACTGCCTCTACCACAGCAGGTATTTATATAGTAGTGTAGACTACAGACTGCCTCTACCATAGCAGGTATTTATATAGTAGTGTAGACTACAGACTGCCTCTACCACAGCAGGTATTTATATAGTAGTGTAGACTACAGACTGCCTCTACCATAGCAGGTATTTATATAGTAGGACTACAGCCTCCAGGCCTTGTACTTTTACTGATGATAGTAGATTTATGTCCAGACCCTGTTCAGTGATGACATTTGACCAATGTCCAGACCCTGTTCAGTGATGACATTTGACCAATGTCCAGACCCTGTTCAGTGATGACAGTTGACCAATGTCCAGACCCTGTTCAGTGATGACAGTTGACCAATGTCCAGACCCTGTTCAGTGATGACAGTTGTCCAATGTCCAGATCCTGTTCAGTGATGACAGTTGACCTATGTCCAGACCCTTTATTAAAAGACTTATGCCCTATTCCCAGCTCTGTACAGTTGAACTCTAGGCCTTGTTCTGTACTGATGGCAGTAGACCCATGTCCAGTGTACTGTGTAACCTAGCTGTACCAGATCCTGCTCCTGGCCAATTGGCTGTCTAATAGAGATTAATGTCTCCTGACTCTGCTTTGTGCTGTGCAACGACTGTCCGGGGGGATACAGAGGGAGGGATACAGAGAGAGAGGGAGAGAGGGAGAGAGGGGGAGAGAGAGAGAGAGAGGGAGAGGGAGAGAAGGAAGGAGAGAGGCCAAAGTTCACAGTGTTCTCTATGAGCTGAGCTGAGCTTAGTTCCAGGAAGTTGTCTCCCTTCCTCCCTGCTTCTTCCCTCATTCACTCCCCCTGCAGGTATATCTGGAATCCATGTTTACCTGTGTGGTAGGATTGGGGTCAGTTGTGTTTCTAATTCTACTCTCGGCACATACAGTAACACACAACGTCCCAAACAACATCCTATCCCCTATTTAGTGCACTACTTTTTGATCAGGGCCCATAGGGTTTCTTGTCAGAAGTTGTACACTATAAAGGGTAGTCTCTAGTCTCAGAAACAGCTTGGGAAGTTCTTCTCTTTTTCCCTCTCTGTCGTTGAGACAGAGACAGATGGTTCATTAGAGAATTACAAGTACCCTGCTAAATGCACCGCTCTGGTTTTGAATAACACATTTGGAGAAGCTTTAAAACTGCTAAATGTTGATTTCTCGTTCCAAGTAAAGTGTGAAAGTATTTTGATGAGGGATCTGAGATCAAACAAACAAACATACTACACCATACATCAAAAAGTTTTTTGTCAAAAGCACACAGAGGAGAGACAGTGTATAGGCAGGGATTTGTGTGTACGTGTGTGTGGGCAGCCAGATCGCTCAAAAATGACTTGGAAATTGGACGTCTGTCCATGTCCGGAGGATGTTGTGCTTCAAAACCGGCCACTATGGACAACATCTAGGGGCAACAGTGAGGGATGTTATTATCTTGGGTTTTTCTAGGGCATCGTGGTGGCAGATGACTGTAATCCCATTACTCTGGGTCAGAAGGGTTTAAATCACTCTTTTTTTGTTTTAAACCTATGTCAACCTTAACCCTTATCTTAACCAACGTTAACCCTTATCTTAACCAACCTTAACCTTTATCTTAACCCACCTTATCCCTTATCTTAACCAACCTTAACCCTTATCTTAACCAGCCTTAACCATTATATTAACCAACCTTAACCCACCTTAACCCTTATCTTAACCAACCTTAAGCCTTATCTTAACCAACCTTAACCCTTATCTTAACCAACCTTAACCCTTATCTTAACCAACCTTAACCCTTATCTTAACCAACCTTAAACCTTATCTTAACCAACCGTAAGCCTCATCTTAACCAACCGTAAGCCTCATCTTAACCAACCTTAACCCTTATCTTAACCAACCTTAACCCTTATCTTAACCAACCTTAACCCTTATCTTAATCAACCTTAAGCCTTATCTTAACCAACCTTAACCCTTTTCTTAATCAACCTTAACCCTTATCTTAACCAATCTTAACCCTTATCTTAACCTTAGAGTAAAGATTCACCCATTTTGAATGTTACATTGATTTTGTGCAGTTCTGTTAATTCCCTGGGTAATTTCATGTTTTCATGTGCATCTGAGCAATTGCCATTCAAGCATGCAGGAATCGGCTGGTACGACGTAGCATTGTGATAAAGTCTCTCTCACTACACAGGATGTCACGAATCCCGCCAAAGGTGGCTCCCCCGCCTGTTCGGGTGGCGCTCGGCGGTCGTCGTCACCGGCCTACTAGCCGCCACCGATCCCTTTTCCTTTTCGGTTAGTTTTGTCTCATTTGTTACACCTGTTCCTATTTTGTGTGCACTTGATTCGCTTCCCTATTTAGCGTATGGGACCCACCCCTTTGTTGTGCGGGATTATTTTGATGTTTACGTTTGTGTCGTTGGTGGTGTTTGTGCTCTGGACCGTGTTACTCGTTGTTTTGGGTTGGTCAGTGTTTTGGCGCCCTGCGTGTTTGGGCATTTACTTTTGGTGCCGCATTAATTAAAGTGCATCTTTCCCCTGGACCTCTCTGCTCTCTGCGTCTGATTCCTCTCTACACACCTAGCCAGCCGTGACTGTCACGATCGTCGAATGGAGTGGACCAAAGTGCAGCGTGGTTAGAATACATTCTTCTTTATTGTATAAAGAACAGGAAGAACATTGAAACAAAACGAATAAGACGAACGCGACTGCTATATAAACAATGTGATAACATGCAACATAACATAGACAATAACCCACGAAATACCCAAAGAAGATGGCTGCCTAAATACGGTTCCCAATCAGAGACAACGATAAACACCTGCCACTAATTGAGAACCAAACTAGGCAACCATAGACCAACATAAACACCTAGATGAAAACAACCCCATAAATCTACAAAAACCCCTAGACAGTTCAAACACCCCTAGACAGTTCAAACACCCATAGACAGTACAAACACCCTTAGACAGTTCAAACACCCCTAGACAGTACAAACACCCCTAGACAGTTCAAACACCCCTAGACAGTTCAAACACCCCTAGACAGTTCAAACACCCCTAGACAGTTCAAAACACCCCTAGACAGTTCAAACACCCATAGACAGTACAAACACCCTTAGACAGTTCAAACACCCCTAGACAGTACAAACACCCCTAGACAGTTCAAACCAGAAGTTCAAACACCCCTAGACAGTTCAAACACCCCTAGACAGTTCAAACACCCCTAGACAGTACAAACACCCCAGAATAAGACAAAAACACACAAACCTCCCTTGTCACACCCTGACCTAACCAAAATAATAAAGAAAACAAAGAATACTAAGGTCAGGGTGTGACAGTGACACTGGAAGTTAATAGAAATACGACTTTTAGATGGTGAAAACGTCTATCATACATGTCAGATTTCAATACTGGCCTATGTCATAACACTGGAGGTTGCCTTCTCTTCAATGAGTCATCGACCATATTTTCTACCTTGAGAAATATTTAATTTAACAGAGGGTCTAACACAGTTATACTATTTGTCTGACGCTTCATTCCAGGGTGCATTGCATGGTGTCATTGCGAATATCATACTCCACTCTGTGAGGCACATTCGTCGGCAGGTTGAACATAGTGAGATTGTAGACTCCTCAATTGATAGTGCAGTGTGTTTAGGTGATTTTACAACTAACTAGCTACTTCACATACTGATATTGACTTTGGTATTATTGTGTGTATTTATGTTTGCTAGCTAGCTAAAATACGCTTTGATTTAACCAACATTTTACATTCTGTCAGAAAGAGCAGGTTCATGTTAATCCAATAAAAATAAAAAATCTGATCTCAATTGGTTTAATAACAAAATTATAAAAGTAATATTAAGTGTTAAGTTCCACATAAAGTAATAGGGTCAACAGAAGGGTTAATGATTTTTGACTTCTTTGGGATCGGGTGTCCCTTCCACGGGACGGTTGAGCTAACGTAGGCTAATGCGAATAGCATGATTTTTATCTTCTTTGGGATCGGGTGTCCCTTCCACGGGACGGTTGAGCTAACGTAGGCTAATGCGAATAGCATGATTTATAACAAAGCCATCACCTACAGAGAGATGAACCTGGAGAAGTGTCCCCTAAGCAAGCTGGTCCTGGTCCCCACAGGAGCCCCAGGACAGCAACACAATTAGACCCAACCAAATCACGGGAAAACAAATAGACAATTACTTGTTACATTGGAAAGAATTAACACAAGAAACAGAGCAAACTAGAATGCTATTTGGCCCTAAACAGAGAGTACACAGTGGCAGAATACCTGTCCACTGTGACTGACCAAAACGTAAGAAAATATTTGAGCTGCACTTCCTAACCTCCTGTCCAATGTATAATATTAGAGACACATATTTCCCTCAGATTACACAGATCCACAAAGAATTCAAAAACAAATCCAATTTTGATAAACTCCCATATCTACTGGGGGAAATTCCACAGTGTTCCATCACAGCAGCAAGATTTGTGACCTGTTGCCACACGAAAAGGGCAACCAGTGAAGAACAAACACCATTGTAAATACAACCTATATTAATGTTTATTTATTTTCCCTTTTGTACTTCAACTATTTGCAAGTAATATTTTTATTGTTTTATCTACTCCACTTGCTTTGGCAAAATAAATACATGTAAACATACGTTTCACATGCCAATAAAGACCTTACATTGAATTGAAAGACAGTGAGACAGAGAGAGAGAGAGATGTCTCTCTCTTCCCTCTCTTCTCTCTCTTTTCCGTCTCTTCTGTCACCCTACTGTGGTGGTGTGTATGTTTCTGAAATGTATTCATAGTTTGTCATCTTGGCACGAGGCACAGCCCCAGGGTCTTTAAGCTCTGACACACAACCTGTGTGTGTGTGTGTGTGTGTGTGTGTGTGTGTGTGTGTGTGTGTGTGTGTGTGTGTGTATCCATATCTGCCTGTATGTGTGTATTGTCATATTAGTTGTTCCTTCACTGGGATAGAGGTAGAGAAGGAAGGATAGAGGAAGAGAATGAGAGAGAGAATGAGTGATAGAGGGAGAGGATGGAGAGAAGGAGTGAGGGAGAGAGGGAGAGAAGGAGGGAGAGAGGGAGAGAAGATGGGAGAGAGGTAGAGAAGGAGGGATAGAGGGAGAGAAGGAGGGAGAGAGTTAGAGAAGGATGGAGAGAAGGAGAGAGTGAAGGAGAGGAGGGCGAGTAGGAGAGAGAGGGAGAGAAGGAGGGAGAGAGGGAGAGAAGTAGAGGAGGGAGAGAAGGAGGGAGAGAAGGAGGGAGAGAAGTAGAGGAGGGAGAGAAGGAGAGGAGGAAGAGAAGGAGAGGAGGGAGAGAAGGAGAGGAGGGAGAGTAGGAGAGAGAGAGGGAGAGAAGTAGAGGAGGGAGAGAAGGAGAGGAGGAAGAGAAGGAGAGGAGGGAGAGAAGGAGAGGCGGGAGAGAAGGAGAGGAGGAAGAGAAGGAGATGAGAGAAGGAATGAGAGAAGGAGAGAGGGAGGGAGAGGAGAGAGGGAGGGAGAGGAGAGAGGGAGGGAGAGGAGAGAAGGAGTGAGAGAAGGAGAGAGGGAGGGAGAGGAGAGAGGGAGGGAGAGGAGAGAGGGAGGGAGAGGAGGGAGGGAGCGAGAGAGAGAAGGAGAGGAGGAAGAGAAGGAGAGGAGGGAGAGAAGGAGTGAGAGAAGGAGAGAGGGAGGGAGAGGAGAGAGGGAGGGAGGGAGAGGAGAGAGGGAGGGAGAGGGGGAGAGAATCTGGGGAGTTTGAGCAAAGGTCGTTGAACACAGTTCCTTGACAAATGAATTGGTTTGACCCTGGAATATTTGTTGGAGTCTTTTCTTCATATTCAAGAAATAAGATGTAGGCCTGCCTGCCGATCCATAGACCTTGTCAGTCAGTTATTTCAGTCACCATGCACTCCTTAAATATTTCAGGGTCAAATCAAATGAAAATGTATTTGTCACATGCGCTGAATACAGCAGGGATAGATAGACCTTACCGTGAAATGCAGAGTTACTTGCTTCTGTGCTTCTACACCTGCATTGCTTGCTGTTTGGGGTTTTAGGCTGGGTTTCTGTACAGCACCGTGAGATTTCAGCTGATGTAAGAAGGGCTTTAGAAATACATTTGATTTTATTTGAGTTAGAAGCCCTTAATCAACAATGCAGTTCAAGAAAATGGGGTTCAGAAAGTATTTACGAAATAAAATAGGGTTCAGAAAGTATTTACTAAATAAAATTGGGTTCAGAAAGTATTTACTAAATAAAATAGGGTTCAGAAAGTATTTACTAAATAAAATACAGTTCAGAAAGTATTTACTATATAAAATAGGGTTCAGAAAGTATTTACTAAGTAAAATAGGGTTCAGAAAGTATTTACTAAATAAAATAAGGTTCAAAAAATGTAAGTAAATGTAAAAAGTAACACAATAAAATAACAATAGCGAGGCTATACACAGGGGGTAACGGTACCGAGGCAGTGTGCAGAGGTACAGGTTAGTTGAGGTAATTTGTCCATGTAGTTCGGGGTAAAGTGCATAAATAATAAACAGCAAGGAGCAGCAGTGTAGGGGGTGGAGGGTGGGGGGGGGGGTGTCAATGTAAATAGTCCGGGTAGCCATTTGATTAGATATTCAGGAGTCTTATGTCTTTGGGGTAGATGCTGTTTAGAAGCCTTCTTGTCCTAGACTTGGTGCTCTTGTACCGCTTGCTGTGCGGTAGCAGAGAGAACAGTCTACGACTAGGGTGACGAGTCTTTGATAATTTTTAGGGCCTTCCTCTGACACTGTAGGTCGTGGACGTCAGGAAGCTCAGTGATGTAGCTCCTTGCAGTCGTTATTCTAACGGTGTATAATTCTAACAGTATTATATGATAATAGCACGAAATGAACTTTTACCAGGTATTTCTTACATATTTCTTACCAAAAATGAATCTTATTCGTTATTTATAGATTAATGCAGAGACTGTTATTCCACTGGTTTGTACAATACTTTTATCTAAACACCAATTGAATGTAAACTGTGGCCAAGCATCCTCAGATCATCCACACAGCAGCCACACCGCAACCCAGCCGCCAATTGCCTTGGGTGAAGCTCAGAAGCCATCTTGTGCCCGAAGGCTCACCACACATCAGCTTCAACACACAGTGGTCTGACAGTTAACATGACCCAACACCTATAGTGAGAAGCAGCCGTTAAGCTCAGGAGCCATTTTGTGCCCGAGGGCTCACCACTCATCAGCTTCTACAAGGGCCTGTGAGCTTCCAGTGGGTCTGTGGGCTGACAGTTAACATGCGGCTGGATGATGCTCAGTGCTACATGGGTTATTATTGATGGCATTTCATGTCTCCTTCACCTTTAAGTCGACTCGATACTGTCTGACGGGTTGACTTTTAGTTCAGGGAATTAAGAAGGTACACACGCAGACACACACACACACACACACACACACACACACAGACACAAACACACACACGCATACATAGACACACACACACACACGCACGGGAAGTCGATAAACGTACACACACTTAGAGAGAAGGTCGCGGTGTCTGCAGTTACTTGTTTTAACAATCTCTTTAATTTCAGAGCCTTGTGGTCATTTTTCAAAACTCCAGACACAAAACTCAAAACGGTCATCACTTGTAACACAGGCTGTCCAATGTTCAAAACATTACACAGTGCATTCATATCTTTAAAGAAACCTTGCAGAATCATTGGTTCAAATAACTCATTTATCATGAAATACCATAGGAACATTCATTTAGATCACCCACACAGAAGATACCGGTAGTTTCACTGCGTAGTTGTTCGTACAATCATTAAATATTGTCGTACAAAATATGTGATACGTGTTTTATTATGCTACTAGACGTAAATACATCACTGTAAAAGGACTAGTAGAGAGAATACTACAGACACAGTGGAATCATTGAACAAAATATGACATTTATTGATGAAATACAATAAAATCACAACATAGGTTTCTTTGAATCAAAGCAAAATTAATTAGCTACAAAAAAGAAAAAAACAGTTAAAGGTCAACTGCAGTGTTCCTCACCTGGCTTACTGTAAAACATCACTGCAGTGTTCCTCACCTGGCTTACTGTAAAACATCACTGCAGTGTTCCTCACCTGGCTTACTGTAAAACATCACTGCAGTGTTCCTCACCTGGCTTACTGTAAAACATCACTGCAGTGTTCCTCACCTGGCTTACTGTAAAACATCACTGCAGTGTTCCTCACCTGGCTTACTGTAAAACATCACTGCAGTGTTCCTCACCTGGCTTACTGTAAAACATCACTGCAGTGTTCCTCACCTGGCTTACTGTAAAACATCACTGCAGTGTTCCTCACCTGGCTTACTGTAAAACATCACTGCAGTGTTCCTCACCTGGCTTACTGTAAAACATCACTGCAGTGTTCCTCACCTGGCTTACTGTAAAAACAAAACAAAAGATTGATTACTGTACTTCTATATTTCCCTCAACCCTGTCTTGTGGATTTGGCCACAGGTTCTCATCCACATCACAATGGATGTTTTCATTAGCCAAACATCTTGGGAAGAATCTTCGGGTGAATCCAGGTCTGACACTGGTCTGCCGTGATGTCATTGCATGCGGCATCCATGGCCTGGAGAAGGGCGGCTTGTTCGTGAGGGCGCCTATCATACACCTTCCACCCCCATGTAGAGAAAAATTCCTCAATCGGGTTAAGGAAAGGAGAGTATGGGGTAAGTACACGGTGGTAAATTGTGGATGAGCTTGAAACCATGCTTGCACCATTTGAGCATGGTGGAACCTGACATTATCCCACACAATGACATAGGTCACGCCATCAGCTCTACAGACCTGATTTAGCCCATCAACGAAGGTTACATTCGAACAGCGAATCATGTGGCTGCCTGCAACTCAATATATAGAGTATATAGAGTAGAGAGCTTTAAATGTTGTTCGACCAAACATTAGAACAGGCAAGATGAATAATCTAAACAACTTTGCCCGTGGTACGATTGTTGATGCCACACACAGTGATTTCAGCATCTCAGAAACAGCTGCCTTCCTGGGATTTGTACGGACTACAGACTAGAGTTTACAGAGAATGGTGCGACAAACAAAACACATTCAGTGAGCGGCAGTTAATGAGAGAGGTCAGAGGAGAATGTCCAGACTCATTCAAGCTAACAGAAAGGCCATAAACGCTCAAATAACAGCTGTTTAAACAGTGGTGTGCAGAAGGGCATCTCTTAACGTACAGCACCGTGAATAATTCAGGCTGTTGTGGAGGCAAAAGGGGGTCCTACCCAGTACTAGATAGGTGTACATAATAAAGTGAGTGTGTGTGTGTGTGTGTGTGTGTGTGTGTGTGTGTGTGTGTGTGTGTGTAGCTGACACATAAAACACGGAAAACAGCTTTCAGTCTTCAAAGAGATTTATGTGATGTCACCGGGGATCTGAGACCGACAGCAGGTTATTTATGAAGCCTATGGTAGGAGTCCTGACTGTCCTGAACTGACACCTATGGCAGGAGTCCTGACTGTCCTGAACTGACACCTATGATAGGAGTACTGACTGTCCTGAACTGACACCTATGGTAGGAGTCCTGACTGTCCTGAACTGACACCTATGATAGGAGTCCTGACTGTCCTGAACTGACACCTATGATAGGAGTCCTGACTGTCCTGAACCTACCTATGACCTATGATAACAGTCCTGACTGTCCTGAACTGACACCTATGATAGGAGTCCTGACTGTCCTGAA